>NW_019154101.1:24800294-24808464 GCF_002288905.1 Enhydra lutris kenyoni | reverse complement strand
GTACACACACACACACACACACACACACACACACACACACACACACACACACAGAAATGGAATATTATGCAGCCATTAAAAATGAAATCTTGCCATTTGCAATGATGTGGATGGAACTAGAGGGGATAATGCTTAGCGAAATAAATCAGTCGGTGAAAGACAATTATCACATGATCTCACTGATATGTGGAATTTAAGAAACAAAACAGGATCACCGGGGAAGAAAGGAAAAATAAAACAAGATGAAAACAGAGAGGGAGACAAACCATAAGAGACTCTTAATCGTAGGAAACAAACTGAGGGTTGCTGGAAGGGAGGGGAGTGAGGGGGATGGGGTAACTGGTGATGGACATTAGGAGGGCATGTGACGTAATGAACACTGGATATAAGACTGATGAATCATAGACCTGTACCACTGAAACCAGTAATACATTATATGTAATTAATTGAATTTAACGTTTAAAAATGTTTAATTAAAAAAACAGTGGGGAGGCTCCAGTTGTGGTGGAATTCTCGGACGGGGAGAAATTGGGAGTGGCAGGAAAAGGTGGTTTTGAGTAAAGGGGTTCCCATACATGTAAACTGGTTTTGCTTTTACTTTGTAATCAGATTGCCTACACCTGTTTCTCGTCACTTACTTTTGTCTCTAAAGCTCTCCTCTTTCGAACACTATGGTTAGGTATTTTTAAAATTTTGCTTCCTAAAATCTAACAGTTCTCTTACTTTGCCTCTTGTTGCACACCACCTAAAGAAATACAAGGTCCTAGAATCTTAGCTGGAAGCCGAATAGCCAAAATACACATATATCGTTGGAACCCTCATTTAGTTGAGTCTGTGCAAAGTTTTAATTCTATGGGTATAGAAGTTTGCTCTGTCCATTATTTATCTTCTTTATCCTATTCATTTCAGATTTTTTCCCCCTCCTCTGTCTTTAAGTCTTTACTCCTCCACTAAAGCTACTCAGATACCTTGTATAAATTTTTAACTAGCATTCAAAGCTTAATATAAGCCTAAAGAGTTATTTACTTCTTACATTCTATACATTAGCTTTTGTGATTTTTTCTTCTTTTTCCTAGATGTTCAGAGAATTCCAGCTTCTTACGAGAACAGATATTTATAAGAAAATAAAGCACATTTTGGAAACCTATTCAGAAAATATACTGACTTCTTTTTCAGTGATGGACAATCCAATCAATATTGCATTGCAAGAAAAAATGAAACAGCACACAGATGAAGAAATGTTGAAACGTTAGTAAACTTGGGTCTCGGGCAATCTGGTCTCAGTTACCTGGATAATTTGGGATAATTAGAAAAGCTCTCTTTTAGAAATAAGTAATTCAGTGAAACAACATGCAGGATAGAAAAGATTTTCAAATAGGGCAAGTTGAGGTACAGAATTAAAAGTACACTTGATCCTGTAAAATTATATTTAGGGGAACTAGTTAGCTGTTAGTGTCATAATACACATCCTGAGGTAAAGCATGCTAAAATCTTCCTAGCTGATGGACAGAGAGTACAGGGCTCTTATCTTCCGGCCACGACCTGGAGGGCAGAACATGAGATCCGGTTTTTATTGGATGGCAATGTTGGTTAAATAGTTGTGAAACACTGATGCAATAAAGCTGGTTTATTCTCTGTAGAAGGAAATGACTAAACAAACAAACAGACAAACAAAAATCCATGTTTAAAGACTGGCTTTTGCTTATAGTTGGCAAAACCTTATTTTCACTTGGACTTTAAGCATATTTGTTTTGGCAGATCTGAAGATGACAGCCACATGTTTGCTTCTACCAGATGTTTTTGGGGATGATCCCAGCCTTTTTGTCATTGTGAATGAGAAGGTATGCAGTATGACACTGATCACTGGGTTTGACGTTTCACATCTTCATATGATAATTTATTTGAAAACAGGGTGGTGGTCTCTTTTGAAGTACGGTTTCATCATATTTACAAATATGCTGCACTACGACAAGCTCATTTACTGTAATATCAGGGTTAAATTGAGGCACCTTTTATTATTTAGCTATTATCCACATCACAGAGTGGTGAGTCTATTATCTATTATTTCAGGTGCAAGTTTCCACACCCGTGTTAGAAGTCAAGAACCCTTTCAATGTCGATGTCTGCGAATTTTCTTTGTATTTAGAAAAAGAGAAGCTCACAAAGGTAGACGACTGTATTACGGCCTTGGCTGTTCTCATTGCTGCCTTCCATGTATTTGGAGTTGAGTGTCCAAGAAGACTGTCCCAAACCCTCAACTTCCTAGAGACGCTGATTTTTGATATGCACAGTCCGTGTTTTCCTTCTATGAAAGAAAAGGAAAAGGAAGTAGGATTTCAACACCCAGTTGCTTAATGGCATGCCAAATATTGCATCAGAATTAATCTCTGGGACATCTAAAATTTTATTTAAAAAAATTGTTTTGACTTAGCATTATAGTAGAGGTAGGTGTTAGAAAATTGTCTTGTCTCAAAGATGCAAATGAATTTCAGTACCTCTATCTTTCTGCTTAGATACTGAAAATTCTTTGTGAAATTCTGTAATAAAATACTATGTTAAAGAGCTGTTGGAGTTCTAAGAAATTCAATGATCCAAGCTACACTTTAAAAAAAAAAAATTATTTTTTCTGAGTGAGAGTGCACACATACACAAGTTGGAGGGGCAGAGGGAGAAGGAAAAAAAATCTCAAGCAGACTCTGCACTGAGTGTGGAGCCCAATGCAGGGCTTGATCTCATCACCCTGAGATCCCAAGCTGAGCCAAAACCTTGAGATGGGTGCTTAACTGACTGTGTTACCTAGGTGCCCCCAGAGCTACACTTTCTAGGGTGCTTTAGTTTTTGAAAGACCCTCCACTTCAGATAACTCAAGTCCTTTGATTAGGGTATCACACCTCACACTTGGCCTAATATGCGCACCCTCGGAAGACTCGATACCCAGGAGCTGTACATTTGTGTCCTGTGGGCTGCCTCTTTGGTCTGAATATGGCTTGGAAACATTTTGGTCTTGAACATTTTAAGAAGATGCACATACTCCCCAGTTCTTTTTCCTCCAGCTGACCTGCCTGGTCCCAGGAATTTTGATTTCCTTCAACCACATTTGTTGAGAACAAAGCCTGCTTCATTCCTGATGGCTCCTCACTGCTAGCTGATCTCGCTGGCCCAGGTTTTGATCGCCTGTGACCTGTGTAGTCTTTCACTGCTTCCCCCACTTGACACACAGTGATGGCCCCGTTCTTGTCTCATATCATCCTACTTTTCCCTGGCTTTGACGTCAGGTGTTGGTGTGAGCCCTGGCTACTGTTTGGGTTTGTTAGGTCTGTAATATGGACCTGGTTTTTCCCTCCCAGAGCCTTCTGGGCACCAGTTTCCGGTGTTTGGCTTGGCCCCTTCCTAGACTTGCTCTGTTGCCTATCTCTGAAGTCCAGGTCCTGATGGCCTCATCCACCCAGCTCAGAGTCCCATGCCATCATTCCATTTGTTCTGTTCCTAAAGACGGTACATAAGGAGTCCTTAGGTTTGACAAGACTCCGTGTACTCTTTTCAAGTATTTTATAAGGATACATGACAACATTACAGTTTTGAGGTGCTCCTTGATAATCATCATCACAGTTTCAACAAAACCTATCAGTTTTGACAGAACGGATTGGTTTAGAGACTGAAGAGACTTAAGTGTACTATACTTCCATCACAATGCCATGAGCATTTTGGGGGTAACATCATCTATTTTTTTAAAAGTTTACAAAGAAAGGGATTCATATGAATTATTGAAAAATATTTATATGACATACATCTCTGGAAATACTCATTCTAATGCCCTTTTCTCTGTAAGTACTATTCTTTAAAATGTTTAAGTCAGTGAGCTAGAAAATGCAATTTGATCAGCTGCCCACCTCTACAATGACCATTCACTACCTGCTTCAGTGACAATGGACAGGCAGAAGACCAAATCAGTTCCTATCAATTTCACCTGAACTAGTCCCTAATTCCATGATTTCTGTTTCTTCCCTTTCCCCTTCTCTGAACTGTGCCTTTCATTCCTTACGAACTTCCCTTTATTCCCCACCCCGCCCCCACCACCACTTTTTTAGTTCCATAATCTGTTTTATTCTTCCTCTTCCCAAAGGAATTTACTAAATTCTTACAGATTCCTTTCCTCGGAAGGACACAGTCTCTGTGGCTAAAGGTCAACGAAAGCCTCTCTTTGTCCCCATGGGCTGGGGAAGGGAGGGGTGGAGTTGTAGGAACACAGCCATGAGGTTTGGCTCTAAACATGGCAGACATGAGCTGACCGAGAGGTCAAATTCACTTAAGCTTTATTGTCTCTTCCCATGGTGCATCCCCAGTGCCCCCAGCATGGCCCTGCCCCTTGGTAAATACTCTTATTGTTGACTAACATAACTCTATTTTCTTTGGAGTCTGAGTCTACCGAATCCAAAATGGCATCCTTTGGTTATATTCCAATCTGCAGACAGGTCCCAGTTGGCTTATACAATGTTTGCAGTTTTTTAAAAATGCGTATACTTATTTACTCACTTATTTATTGTTGTTCTTTGCATCACCTGGGACACAGCTTGACAATTTTGAATCCTGCAGATTCTTTACATAGCGAGGTAATGCCCAAATCTTTGACATTGCTCCTGCTCTCATTTGCCTGTTTGACAAGCTTTCTAAAAAAAATCATACATATGTAAAAAAAAGTATCTGCAATTAAGATTTTATTTCATTCATGTCAGATATAACAAGTGCAACTTGAATGTACAAATTCTGAACAGAACATAAAAAGGAAAAAAAAAACCCCGACAACGAAAAACTCATTTAAGCAGATTCATGCAAAGAAATGAAAGGGACATTACAGATGCCATGGCCCTTCTGAATTATGACAAATGCAGAGGACGGCTAGTAGACTCCCAACGGGGGACATCAAAGGAAGTCCTACATCCGAGAAAATGAGGGCAACTAAGGAGAGAGGCGGAACTTGCCCCAGAATTCAGACAGCATGCTACGAACTTACTTGCTACTCTTATAATAGCCCTTGAATAAATGGCCCATCCTAGGAGTAGACATTACATCCAAAGGTTGATAAAATAATTTACCTTTTGTGTTGGAAAGACATTCTTGGAAAAGAAACACTACTGCTAGCTGTTTCTGGGTAATCAAGGACTTTCATTTAAAGTGCATCTGTACATTTATAAAACTTAGGTGAACCATTCTACAGAGAAAGGAACCTTTCCAAAATGGAGGTTCTTGAATAATTGCTTTGGGAAGTTGCCCCCTGGATCTGTGAGCATTTGGAAGCTTTATGTTGACCACTGTTGCTCCCTCCCACCCTACCTTTTCAGTAAAATCCATACACTCTCTCTTCAGCCAACCCAAAGAAAACCTTTGGGTCTGGAGGAAGATGATCTGGGACAGAACTCTATATGGATTAGTGTTTCCGTCGACAGAATGACCCCTTCAGCTCTGAAAAGCACAACAGTTACTTCATTGGCAATCAGAGAGAAGCTCGAGATCGTCTCACATATTGTGATCCTTACAAACGCCCCCTCCCCCCAATATAACTGCATATTCCTTTGATACCACTGGACTCTTGTAAATACATAGGGCACCACCATGTATAAGACTGATGCCATTCAAATACATCACCTAATTTATTTATATATTTTATTTTTCAATTCCATTATTTATATACATGTTTTTGGTAATTATAGTAAAGATGCTGGTGAAAAGTAATTTGTTTTAACATTTCATAATGCGTGCAAAAGTAAAAACACTGATTTAAAGTAATTTTTACCACCGTCCAGCCCCAACAAATTATGATAAGCAGTTAGGCAATATCATGACTTGCAAAGTTATACTTAGCATAATGTTGCAATTCAAAATATGGCACAAGATGAACAATACAGGTAACAGTCCCACTGGCAAACCTCAGCCAGGTTTTGACTAATTTGGTTTCAGTTGAACTTGGATTATATAAAAAGGTTTCTGAAAGTACTGAAAAAGAAACAGTGTGCATGAAAGAGAATTCAACAATGTTTACAAAATGCCAAAAGTTCTTACTCTGACCTCCCCTTTTACCATAAATAATTAACGAAGTCCCCTTTCCCCCACCCCCGAGCCTCAAAAAGATGTACAAAGATAAATTTAGCTCAGTGAACAGAACCAAAGGATGACCGCTGTTAGACAGTACTTGGTTAAAAGCCGAAGGACTTTCATAAGGATTCGTATATATTGTCTCTTGAGGAATATAAATAATCAGATAGCATCGCTCTTCGGAGTTTTGGAGACTTCTCGCGTAGGAGTTATAACTGTCCTTGTGCTTTGAATAAAACATGAGCTTTTAAAGCAGAAAGCTGATGGTATTCCAAATTCCCCATCTTCAAAGTTCATTGTGAGAGTTCTTTTCTGCAGCTTTGAACATCAGGATGGAATTGAAGATTTTGAGAGCAGGGCCCAACTTAATGCTCATAATTTTAACAATGTCTGTTTGGGTCATAAGCAGAAAGGCTTCTCCATCAATTTGCTACAATGGGAAGAAAAGACAAAAAAGATTATGACTCAGTCAGACGTGGTGGTGTGGCAAACAGGCGAAGCTGTGTTATCAGCCGTCTTCTGCACAGCACCACGAGAACGGCACAGACAGAAGCTCATGCGTGCCGACGTTTACAGATTCATGAATCAGCTTTCTTATCGACGATAACCAAATGTGGACTGGAAGCAAAGTGAAAACTAAGTCATCTGAAAAATTGGCCTGCAGGAAAATGGGAGACGCCCGTATCTCCCCGTGATGACTCTGACTTAGGCAATGAGTCAAGCAGAATCTGGGAAACTCTGGGGTGCCTTAGATTCAGCTACCATTATGGCAGATTTTCGGATGAGAGAGGAGAATAAGCACACAGTAAGCACACAGCTGTCTGTGGATATAAACAAGGAATTTGGGCAAATGTGTTGGCTGCATGTTAACATTTTTTAAAAATAGCTTTCTGCATTAAAAAAAAAAACAGTGATAAATAATATTCATTTTTAGAGTGGCCACAATTACTCTTCACAGACAGAAAAAGAGTAGTAACTAACAAGGGCAATCAACAGTGTAGATGGAAACACACGAGATGAAGGTGGCAAAGGTGGTGTGAAGAACTGCACACTAGGCTGACTGTATTAGGTGCATAACTGTGACCAACATCCTTCCTTGCTCTGAGTCTCTCTGAGAGTAAAACTCTCTGCTTCCACAGAATAGAAAACTTTGAGGTTTAAAGATAAAGCTCTGAAGAAGATGTCTGTTTTAGTGGACAGAACAAAGGAACAGTCTTTTTGTAAAATTGTCAGGTTTGGGGACATTCCACCACCTTAAATAAATTGCTTTTCTTTCAGTTTTTCCATTTTACACAGAAAGTTAAAAAAAAAAAAAAAAGTAAGACACACATTTGCTCTTTGCCTCAGAGTACATCGGAAATTTTGACAGCAATGTACTGCTTTGAGGTGACTGCGTCTGTCCCAAGTTCATACATGGAAGTCCTAACCGCCAATAACCTGAGCACGTGACTTGTTTGGAAACAGGGTTGCTGCAGATGTAGTTGGTTAGGATGAGATCATACTGGAGTATGGTGATCCAAGATGACTGATGTCCTGATAACAAGAGGAAATGTGGACACAGAGACAGACACGTGTAGAGGGAAGATGATGTGAAGACAAAGATAGAACACCATCGAGGAGCCAGGGAGCGGGGCCTGGAACAGAGCCTTTCCTCCGCCTTCAGAAGGAAGCTACCCTGCTAATACCTTTCCTGCCGTCTTCAGACTTCCAGACTCCAGAACGGGGAGGGCAGTACATCTCTACTGTTCAAGTTACTGGTTTATGGTTCTTGGTCATGGCAGCCCTACATAGCAAACCAATACTACTCCAAATTCTGTAAACAGTTTACCAAATAAAGGCTGATATAATTTAGTAGCTGTTTAAGATTTTCCTCTTTTCTCTAAAAATACAACAAGCCTGAAAACCCTTTTTATTTATTTATTTATTTATTTATTTTTTAAAGATTTTATTTATTTATTTTACAGACAGAGATCACAAGTAGGCAGAGAGGCAGTCAGAGAGAGGAGGAAGCAGGCTCCCTGCCGAGCAGAGAGCCCGATGCGGGGCTCGATCCCAGGATCCTGGGATCATGACCTGAGCT
>NW_019154101.1:24789812-24800194 GCF_002288905.1 Enhydra lutris kenyoni | reverse complement strand
GTTTACAAGTAGGCAGAGAGGCAGTCAGAGAGAGGAGGAAGCAGGCTCCCTGCCGAGCAGAGAGCCCGATGCGGGGCTCGATCCCAGGATCCTGGGATCATGACCTGAGCTGAAGGCAGAGGCTTTAACCCACTGAGCCACCCAGGCACTCCCTGAAAACCCTTTTAATTGGTAAGAACTAGGGCCATCTTATGCAACTTTGAGTATTAATTATTTGGAAAAAGTTTCTTAATTTTCAGTAAGGAAACATCTTACTGTAATAAACTCGGAAGGAAAGACACTCCAAGGTAATTTTCCAAGTGAAGACAAATTCAGTGGCAGGTACAGGAAACATCCATTGTTTTGGGGGGAACATTTGCTCTGGTCTCACTTGCTTGTGCTATGACAGTCCTCTGATCAATCAAGGCCAAGCAGAGAGTTGGATCTATTAACATTTCCCTCAACCAAGGCAGACCTTAGTAAGATATATGGTCTGAGAGAAGTCTTCTAAGTCATTAATGAAAATGTCAACTAACATCCCAGTTCCCAAGGAGCTCATTACAAAGGTGGAATTGTTTATTATGACCTTGGGCCCTACTGAGCCTCCTTCTGAGATTATATAAGAATTTAACATGACCAATGACTGATGAAAAGAAACAGAGAAAATGGCAAGGCTGGAATCTGAAAGCTGGGAGTGGGATGAGAAGGTGAAGTTTCGGCAGATTGTTCTGAAGGTTCCACTGGAAAGAAAAAGTCATCCCAAGGCCAGTGGGGCCTGTATCTTTCACACATGCTGCTTCAAGGTGTGACCAGACCTACATACCTCCACTGAAAGGAAGTAAACTTAATTGGAGAAAATCCTTTCTAAAAACAGTGATCACTGCACTGTAATACTGGGCTTGTTTCTTGTTTGCTTTTGTAATGTGCATACACTGGTCTGACCCCAGAGGTGAAGTATGTTGCTCCAGGCCCAAAACTACAAAGGAGGATTTGGAACTCAGGGTGTTCTGGCCTTCCATTTCATTACTATTACTTTGCACCCATGGTTCTTTGCCCAATGTTTTAACTCTGCAAATCACAGTGACATGCTATTTGGATGTCTTCCTCAGAGGGTCAAAGTATGAGTGTGTTCACTCAACAAAAACTTATTAAACATCTATTACATCCCAGACACTCTTCTTGGGGATGCACATGCAGCAGAGAGTAAGAGATACGGGCAAAAATAAGCAAGGAAAGAAGCCAAAACTCCTTGTGAAGTTTACATTCTAGTAGTGGAAGACAGACTGTGAGCAGAAAATATAAGAAATAAGCAAATTAATTAGTAACGAATCGACAGTAATCCATTCTAAAAGGCGATTCATGTTGTGAAGAGGACAGCTCGGTGGGGAGATGACAGGGCAGCAGGGACAGGAATGGATGACTGAGAAGGTGGCATCTGAGCCAAGGGAGTGTGTCACGTGAACATCTAGAGGAAGAACATTCCACACAGGGAAGAGCCAGAACACGCCTGGACAATTATGAGACTGGCAAGGGGGCCAGTGTGCAGGAAAGTGTAAGCCAGGGGTGGAGGAGACAGAGGTCAGGAGGTTCTCACTTCGCTCCAGGTCATGAGGTGTCAGACCGCAGACCCTTGTGAGGATTTTTGTTTTTATTCTGATTTACTGCTCAAGGCTAGGAATGAAAGAGGGACATGACTGTGTTCATTTTTAGCAGGGTCCCCTGGCTAGGCTGGGAACAGATCATAGAGGAGCAGAAAGAGAAGGAGGGAGACTACTTAGGAGGTTACAGCATTAATCCAGGTGGGAGATGGTGGTGGCTCAGACCAGAGTGGTAGTGGTGAAGGCAAAGAAACCCAGAAAGTCAGAATCCCTACCTGTTCTTAAATTATATGTAGTAGGATTTTCAACAGATTGGATGTGGAGTGTATACGAGAAAGTGAAGTAAAGCATGGTTCAAGTAACAGCCCATCCTAACCCCTGGACTGTGCTTCTTAGAGATGACTAACTAGACTTTAGATTTACGGTTTACTTCTAGGCCAAAAAACCAGCATCTGCTAACCTTGTGAGATATGATTTTCACAAGAAATTATAGGATGAATGAACAAGGGAATGAATGATTATCTGAGTAACACATGTGGATGGTGGACATTCAGTGTCTCACTCCTCACAAGGAGGACACTGAGGATACTGATCCCTGAGGAACATCTCCAGAGATATTATGCCATGAAGAGAAAATGTATTCAAAGGAGTATCATATTTGAATACGCACTTGAATCTTAAACTAAGTAACAAAGCAAATCCACACAGATTGTCTGCATATGAACAGAGCCAAAAAGAGGATTTACAAAATGGATGTGCTATAAATTTATTCTTAAAAATGTTTCATCATTTTCACAGGTAATAACTACATGACTGTTTTTTTCAAAGAAAGAACCACTGCTCCCTGCAGGTGTCTCAATCTGTTTGGGGACTGAAAATTAATGGGCTGTGGTCCACGAAGACACTTAGAATTTAGGAGTTAAGAAGCCCCAAAATCTGAATAACTGTCAATTACAGATCAACTAAAAAGAAGGGAAAAAGTTCTTGAAATAAGAACATAAATCAGAGAAAAAAGGATGTTGAAAAGAAGATGCCCATATGTTTTAACGGGCACCCACCTAACGCCTAACGATACCTCTTAGTGTAATGACGGTGATGCCCGGTGCTTGAATTCTTAGCTGTCCTGATACCTTTGCAAGGCACTTAATTGAAAGTGTGCTATTCTTAGCTGCTGAGGCTAAACACAGAGGCAAACAAGGCATATATACTTGTAACTGTACACGGCAGATGTGGAGAAAGCCTTCTGAGATTACTTGGTCTTCTTTCCATCCTCCCGTAGCCAAGATGGGACTGATAATTGACTGCTTTCCTTGGAGAAGCTGACTGGCAAGGGGCTTATTTTTAAAGGTCTCAAGTGAGAAGAGTCTCCTGCTGTGCTCAAATAGCATGACTTCTAGGTAGTTAGAGCCTACTTCTTTTTTGTTCTAATGCTCAATATAGGTCGTAACATTATTAATCATCTCTTATATTGAAGTTTTGGGCAGGCACATGAAAACGACTAATATAATCTGCCAACTGCAGATTGTAATGAATATCAGTTGTTATAAACATTCCTGAGATAGGTATAAGATCTAAGGGGTTATTTTAGCAATAACAGTAATGCTTATTATAACATTAAATGAATTTAATTTAGGTGTTGTTAAAATGATGTTTGAAAATAAAGGGAACTCATTTCACATTATTAAAAATAAAATGTTGCTTATTTCTCCCTTGCTATAAACTACACAAATGCACGCTATGAAGTTTTCTGTGTGTGTGTGTGTGTGTGTGTGTGTGTGTGTGTGTGTAAGTAGGCTCCATGGTGGGCCTGAACCCATGACCCCCAGATCAAGACCTGAGCTGAGATCAAGAGTTGGATACTCAACTGACTCAACTCTGAGCCACCCAGGCACCACCCCCCCTTTTATAAAAAAAAATAATGACTCTAGTGCTGTTGCTACAGAGCATCATGAAATGGTACAAACATTTCTGTTTCTTTGTCTTCAAAGACAGTTTTTATACAAATGACTAATACTGCTTTTTAGACAACTCTATACCAATTTGTCAACTTCAACACAGTCCGTCTCATCCCTCTTCTGCCAATTCAGAATATCTCACCGTTCACTGCAGTTCAGTGTTCTGATCCCACCAAGTAACAGACTGCAACTCAGTGGAGTACTTACTTCATCTTTGAACACTTTTCCATGTTCTTCACACCCAGGTAAGCTCTGTATGAATTCTGACACCTGTCAAATATGAGATAAAAATTCCAGTTTAAAAAGAAAGGCAGAATGTAAGTGTTACGGGTTTAAAATATTTCACCTATATGTTTTAGTTGTTTTTCTCAGAACAATTTCTTCTCTTTCAGAAAAAAAGACTAAACCCCACATGCATTCACTGTATCCACACCCCGCCCTAAAGAACACACTGCTTTAACTGGTCCCTGGCAGACAAAGAAAAGAAAATACACCTCATCCGTGCTCCACTTGGAGACTTTACTGGCAGGGATTCCGGCTACGGTGGGAAGAAGTTTGCTCTGCTGCTCCCAGCGCAAGGGCAGACACGGGATTGGGGACTTGAAGGACAGAAAGACAGCCGATCGACGCTGAGCCTGCTGTACGCTAGGTTCTTCCCGGGCACCTGGTCGATTGAAACAAATGGGAAATTACACTCTGAAAAAGCAGCAAAAAAAAAAAAAAAAAAGCCTCAAATGCCATGTGTCTCCCCCAAATAATGTTGGTGGGGGCTGGCTTAGGTTAAAGCATTGCTTCCTTTCAACATTATATTCATTGAATAATTACATTTTCCTTTTTCATTACTCCAGGTCACCGTAAGAAACAACCTGTAAATTCAACTCACATGTCTGCTGCGTTACCCATTATAGAAGATGGGTCACGTTCGCAACACGGCCTCTTTAATATTTTATGGAAGATCCTTGCCTCTGAGCTTCACTGGCAAGGAAAATGACTCTCACCTCAGGAACTAGTTTTGTTTCCCTTTCATCTGTGGATGTCCTAAAGGTAATAATGGTCAAGTTGGGTGCTGAAGTCCAGCCCCTGTGGTTACCGTGTACTACCATACCTCCTTCCTTTCATCTCAGCCTTGCATTCTTTTTTTAATTTCTGTTTACCAATCACATTAGCCAACTTAATTTTTTTGACAGTGATATGAAATTATTGCAATAAAAATAAAACCACAGAAAGGCAAATAAATGCTTTTGTCATTCTTATTTTGGTGGAGATCAAAATTAAAGGTACAGAATATTCCATCTATCTGCCAGATCTTCTAAACCCAAGCCTATTTACTGCTGCTCTCCTAAAATCACCATTTTTTAGTGAATGATCTTATGTCACTGGTACTCCTAAATCTTGTCAATAATTATCTCAAGATCCTTTAGAACATAAATCTTTTCTGAAAACTACTTACTCAAAGCCCATCAGAAGAAAGGCACCTCCCCTAACACTGACTCTCCTCCACCCCTACACCAGCCCACAGTTAATAATTCAGATACTTCAATTCCACTATCTTTGCCAAATGGTTACCTAGTTTAGGCTTTTGTATCGCTGGGAAAATTTTAAGCTATTTTGTATCGCCAAGAATATTTTAAGGTTTATTTCTTTGAAGAGTAAGATTTACAGAAACGTAGATAAATCATACTGTACCGCTCAAAGAATTTTCACAAAGTGGCCACACCCACGTACCCAACAACAGGGTCAAGAAACAACATGGCAGCATGCTGAGAGCCTCCCTATGCCCCCTTCTAATCACACCCCAGCCAGCAAGGGTGACCCCTTTCCTGACTTCCAACACCAAGGCTCTTTACCCTGCCTCTGAATTACATTCAGATGAAAACCTTGGTGTTTTGCTTCTTTCTCTCAACAGCATGTCTGGGAGACTCATCCACGTCACTTGCTCTCTGTGGCTGTAGTTTGCCTGCTCTTTGCTGTATAGTTTTTCATTGTTACGAATATTCCACAATGAATTTGGAATTAATGGACAGTGGAGTTGTTCTTAATTTTTTACTATTATCAACAGTGCTGCTATGAGGATTCTTGTCCATGTCTTTTCATGAACATATGTATACGTTTCTGTTATATACACATATATATAATGCATATATATATATAAAATACACATGTATAATATATATATATTAGTGAAACTCTGAGCTTACAGTGTTTGCATACATTCAATGTTAGCAAATTCTGCCAGTTTTCCAAAGTACTTGCACGATATGCATCTACTAATAGTGTAAGAATGTTACAAATCCTTTATATCCTCAAGGACATGTGGACAAGGACATCGTCTAGCTTTTTCATTTTAACCATCTTGGTGAATTTGCTGTGGTATCAGATTGTGGTGATAACTGCATTTGTCTGACAACTGATGAAATTGACAATCTTTTCCCAAGTTTACTGGCCAAATGGGGAACCTCCTTTGTGAAGTTGTTTTATGCCCATTTTTTCCATTGGGTCATCTTTCCTTTTTTCTTTTTACTGATTTGTAGAAGTAATCTATGCATACTCTGGATAGGAATCCTTTGCTGGAAATATGTCTTATTAACATCTCCCACTCTTGCCTTCCTTTTTACTCTCTTAATACAGTCTTGTACGTCTACTGAAGAAATCTGTGCTTTCTTCAAGGTCCTAAAGTTAGTCTCCTCTGCTTCCCATTGAGTACTTCATGTTTTATCTCACAATCTATCTGAACTTTATTTTTGTATGGGGTGAGATAAGGCTTGCCATTCCTAATGGTTTTTTTCCACATGGAGTTCTAATTCCCCCAACACGATTTACTGAAAAGACCGTCCTTTCCCCGGTGTACTGCAAACAGTGCTGCTCTAACATAAACGTATGTGTCCAGATTCTGCACTCTGTTGCACCAGTCTCTTGACACTGACCTACAAGGTTTTATTTACCGCCACTATAAACGTGTCCTGATGTCCGTGATCTAGTTCTTCTTCAATATCCTTATCTCTTTGCATCTCCACATAAAATTTAGAACCGACTTGCAAAAAAAAAAAAAAAAATGCTAGGATTTAGATGTAGATTACTACTGAATATGGACTGATTTGATCCCGAGTAATGACACCTTCACAATATCCAGTCCCCCAATCCAAGAACAAGGTATATTGCTCCATTTCTTTGGGACGTCTTTACAGTTCTCTTTGACCTTTTGTCATTTTCATGTACAGGTCTTGCATATCTTTTCTTAAATTGATTCCTCTGTACCTGAAGTTTTCTGTTGTTTTTATTAAGCAGCACAGCTTCTTAAAAATTTATTTCCTATTGTTCTACTGTGGTTCTTTAATAACTTTTCTCTTAAACTAGCCTAATCTGAATCTTGAAATGTTCTGAATATTAGAAAGTAACTTAAAAGTAATTATTAGGGGGAAAAATCTTTTTTTTTTTTTTTTAAAGATTTTATTTATTTATTTGAAACAGAGAGAAATCACAAGTAGGCAGAGAGGCAGGCATAGAGAGAGAGAGGAGAAAGCAGGCTCCCCGCTGAGCAGAGAGCCCGATGCGGGCCTCGATCCCAGGACCCTGAGATCACGACCTGAGCCGAAGGCAGAGGCTTAACCCACTGAGCCACCCAGGCGCCCGAAAAAAGTCTTTCTTATTGGAGTTAACACAATCTGCTCCTGGCTCCACCTGAGTGAACTCATACAGAAAAATCTATCTGTCCCACATGAAACATTTCAATTCTTCAAATATTTTTTAAAAATCCATCATGGTGGGCACCTGGGTGGCTCTGTTGTTGGGTGTCTGCCTTCAGCTTGGGCCATGGTCTCAGGGTCCTGGGAATAAGCCCTGCATCGGGGGGGGGGGGGGTCCCTGCTCAGCGGAAGGCCTTCATCTCCCTCTCTCATTCCCCCTGCCTGTGTTCCCTCTCTCGCTGTCTCTCTCTCTCTCTCTGTCAAATAAATAAATAAATAAATAAAATCTTTAAAAAAAAAAAAAAAATCCATCATGGTACCTCTTGCCCCATTTTTTTTTAATGAATTTCATATAACTGATTATGAGGTTTCAGGCTCTCATCCTATTCTACTGAATATGTTATGAGCCAAACATATAAGCCTGTAACAGCTTGTTTTTATTCTTTTATTCTTTTTAAATTTCTCACAGAGCTCAAGATGTTTTTGTTTAGCATAAACATGGGGTATTTAAAAACATTTCTTAATTTCAGACACTACCAAGAGTTTAGCAATTATTTGAAATACGATATTTGTAAAATCTTTCACGGGGCAGGCTAGTATGAAGTGGTGAGATTTCCAGTTCCACAGGAGAGTGACACTATAGAGCCCACTTTATGGCTTGTCCTCTGATTGCTTGCCACCTAAGTGTCAGTCTTTTCCAAAGTGGTACATTTATGATACAACTCTGTCTATTCTATTAACACTTGCCATCCTTCCCTCCTTCAAGGTAGTTCTATTCTATTTCCTCCTAAAGCTATTGTATTCAGCTCATTTCTAATGTTGCTAACATCATTACTCTTGAGAAAAACAACTGAGGGGCGCCTGGGCGGCTAAGTGGGTTAAGCCTCTGCCTTCAGTTCAGGTCATGATCTCAGGGCCCCGGGATCGAGCCCCAATCCAGGCTCTCTGCTCAGCAGGGAGCTTGCTTCCCCTCTCTCTTTGCCTGCCTCCCTGCCTACTTGTGATCTCTGTTTGTCAACTAATAAATAAAATCTTTAAAAAATAAAATAAAATAGGGAGGAGTCAAGATGGCGGAGAAGTAGCAGGCTGAGACTACTTCAGGTAGCGGGAGATCAGCTAGATAGCTTATCTAAAGATTGCAAACACCTACAAATCCAACGGGAGATCGAAGAGAAGAAGAACAGCAACTCTAGAAACAGAAAATCAACCACTTTCTGAAAGGTAGGACGGGCGGAGAAGTGAATCAAAGCGATGGGAAGATAGACTGCGGGGGGAGGGGCCGGCTCCCGGCAAGCGGCAGAGCAACGTAGCACAAAATCGGGACTTTTAAAAGTCCGTTCCGCTGAGGGACATCGCTCCAGAGGCTTAACCGGGGTGAAGCCCACGCAGGGTCAGCGTGGCCTCAGGTCCCGCAGGGTCACAGAAGGATCGGGGGTGTCTGAGTGTCGCAGAGCTCACAGGTATTAGAACAGGGAAGCCGGCTACAGAGACAGAGCCGAGGAGTAAGCTCTAAGCTCGGGGTTACCTTGAACCGGTCGCAGGCTCGGTCAGCTTAGAGTGCGGCCAGAGGCAGGGTGACGGGAGTAAATCGGCGCTATTCTCTGAGGGCGCACTGAGGAGTGGGGCCCCGGGCTCTCGGCTCCTCCGGGCCGGAGACTGGGAGGCCGCCATCTTCATTCCCGCCCTCCGGAACTCTACGGAAAGCGCTCAGGGAACAAAAGCTCCCGAAAGCAAACCTGAGCGGATTACTCAGCCCGGCCCCTGGTAAGGGCGGTGCAACTCCGCCCGGGGCAAAGACGCTTGAGAATCACTACAACAGGCCCCTCCCCCAGAAGATCAACAAGAAGCCCAGCCAGGACCAAGTTCACCTACCAAGGAGTGCAGTTTCAATACCAAGGAGAGCAGCGGAATTCCAAAGGAGGAGAAAGCAAAGCACGGAACTCATGGCTTTCTCCCCATGATTCTTTAGCCTTGCAGTTAATTTAATTTTTTCTCTTTTTCAATTTATTTTTCTTCTTCTGCTAAATTTTTTTAACTTTTACCCTTTCCTTTTTTAACGTTTTTTAACTAGTTTATCTAATATATATATATATTTTTTCCTTTTTATATTTTTTCTTTTTTGGTTTTCTTTTTTTAATTGTTTCTTTTTTTTTCTTTTTTTTTTTTTTTCTTCTTTCTGAACCTCTTTTTATCCCCTTTCTCCCCCCTCACGATTTGGGATCTCTTCTGATTTGGCTAAAGCATATTTTCCTGGGGTTGTTGCCACCCTTTTAGTATTTCACTTGCTCCTTCATATACTCTTATCTGGACAAAATGACAAGGCAGAAAAATTCACCACAAAAAAAAAGAACAAGAGGCAGTACCAAAGGCTAGGGACCTAATCAATACAGACATTGGTAAGATGTCAGATCTAGAGTTCAGAATGACGATTCTCAAGGTTCTAGCCGGGCTCGAAAAAGGCATGGAAGATATTAGAGAAACCCTCTCCGGAGAGATAAAAGCCCTTTCTGGAGAAATAAAAGAACTAAAATCTAACCAAGTTGAAATCAAAAAAGCTATTAATGAGGTGCAATCAAAAATGGAGGCTCTCACTGCTAGGATAAATGAGGCAGAAGAAAGAATTAGTGATATAGAAGACCAAATGACAGAGAATAAAGAAGCTGAGCAAAAGAGGGACAAACAGCTACTGGACCACGAGGGGAGAATTCGAGAGATAAGTGACACCATAAGACGAAACAACATTAGAATAATTGGGATTCCAGAAGAAGAGGAAACAGAGAGGGGAGCAGAAGGTATATTGGAGAGAATTATTGGAGGGAATTTCCCCAATATGGCAAAGGGAACAAGCATCAAAATCCAGGAGGTGCAGAGAACCCCACTCAAAATCAGTAAGAATAGGTCCACACCCCGTCACCTAATAGTAAAATTTACAAGTCTTAGTGACAAAGAGAAGATCCTGAAAGCAGCCCGGGAAAAGAAGTCTGTAACGTACAATGGTAAAAATATTAGATTGGCAGCAGACTTATCCACAGAGACCTGGCAGGCCAGAAAGAGCTGGCATGATATATTCAGAGTACTAAACGAGAAAAACATGCAGCCAAGAATACTATATCCAGCTACGCTATCATTGAAAATAGAAGGAGAGATTAAAAGCTTCCAGGACAAAC
>NW_019154101.1:24599942-24789712 GCF_002288905.1 Enhydra lutris kenyoni | reverse complement strand
AACAGAGACAATATACAGTAACAGTCACCTTACAGGCAATACAATGGCACTAAATTCATATCTCTCAATACTTACCCTGAATGTGAATGGGCTAAATGCCCCAATCAAAAGACACAGGGTATCAGAATGGATAAAAAAACAAAACCCATCTATATGTTGCCTACAAGAAACTCATCTTAAACCCGAAGACACCTCCAGATTTAAAGTGAGGGGGTGGAAAAGAATTTACCATGCTAATGGACATCAGAAGAAAGCAGGAGTGGCAATCCTTATATCAGATCAATTAGATTTTAAGCCAAAGACTATAATAAGAGATGAGGAAGGACACTATATCATACTCAAAGGAACTGTCCAACAAGAAGATATAACAATTTTAAATATCTATGCCCCTAACATGGGAGCAGCCAACTATATAAACCAATTAATAACAAAATCAAAGAAACACATCGACAATAATACAATAATAGTAGGGGACTTTAACACTCCCCTCACTGAAATGGACAGATCATCCAAGCAAAAGATCAACAAGGAAATCAAGGCCTTAAATGACACACTGGACCAGATGGACATCACAGATATATTCAGAACATTTTATCCCAAAGCAACAGAATACACATTCTTCTCTAGTGCACATGGAACATTCTCCAGAATAGATCATATTCTCGGTCCTAAATCAGGTCTCAACCGTTATCAAAGATTGGAATCATTCCCTGCATATTTTCAGACCACAATGCTCTGAAGCTAGAACTCAATCACAAGAGGAAATTTGGAAAGAACCCAAATACATGGAGACTAAACAGCATCCTTCTAAAGAATGAATGGGTCAACCAGGAAATTAAAGAAGAGTTGAAAAAATTCATGGAAACAAATGATAATGAAAACACAACGGTTCAGAATCTGTGGGACACAACAAAGGCAGTCCTGAGAGGAAAATATATAGCGGTACAAGCCTTTCTCAAGAAACAAGAAAGGTCTCAGGTACACAACCTAACCCTACACCTAAAAGAGCTAGAGAAAGAACAAGAAAGAAACCGTAAACCCAGCAGGAAAAGAGAAATCATAAAGATCAGAGCAGAAATCAATGAAATAGAAAACAAAAAAACAATAGAACAAATCAACGAAACTAGGAGCTGGTTCTTTGAAAGAATTAATAAGATTGATAAACCCGTGGCCAGACTTATCAAAAAGAAAAGAGAAAGGACCCAAATAAATAAAATCATGAATGAAAGAGGAGAGATCACAACGAACACCAAAGAAATACAGACAATTATAAGAACATACTATGAGCAACTCTACGCCAACAAATTTGACGATCTGGAAGAAATGGATGCATTCCTAGAGACATATAAACTACCACAACTGAACCAGGAAGAAATAGAAAGCCTGAACAGACCCATAACCAGTAAGGAGATTGAAACAGTCATGAAAAATCTCCAAACAAACAAAAGCCCAGGGCCAGAAGGCTTCCCGGGGGAATTCTACCAAACATTTAAAGAAGAACTAATTCCTATTCTCCTGAAACTGTTCCAAAAAATAGAAATGGAAGGAAAACTTCCAAACTCATTTTATGAGGCCAGCATCACCTTGATCCCAAAACCAGACAAGGATCCCATCAAAAAAGAGAACTACAGACCAATATCCTTGATGAACACAGATGCAAAAATTCTCACCAAAATACTAGCCAATAGGATTCAACAGTACATTAAAAGGATTATTCACCACGACCAAGTGGGATTTATTCCAGGGCTGCAAGGTTGGTTCAACATCCGCAAATCAATCAATGTGATACAACACATTAATAAAAGAAAGAACAAGAACCATATGATACTCTCCATAGATGCTGAAAAAGCATTTGACAAAGTACAGCATCCCTTCCTGATCAAAACTCTTCAAAGTGTAGGGATAGAGGGCACCTACCTCAATATTATCAAAGCCATCTATGAAAAACCCACCGCAAATATCATTCTCAATGGAGAAAAACTGAAAGCTTTTCCGCTAAGGTCAGGAACACGGCAGGGATGTCCGTTATCACCACTGCTATTCAACATAGTACTAGAAGTCCTAGCCTCAGCAATCAGACAACAAAAGGAAATTAAAGGCATCCAAATTAGCAAAGAAGAAGTCAAACTATCACTCTTCGCAGATGATACGATACTATATGTGGAAAACCCAAGAGACTCCACTCCAAAACTGCTAGAACTTGTACAGGAATTCAGTAAAGTGTCAGGATATAAAATCAATGCACAGAAATCAGTTGCATTTCTCAACACCAACAACAAGACAGAAGAAAGAGAAATTAAGGAGTCAATCCCATTTACAATTGCACCCAAAACTATAAGATACCTACGAATAAATCTAACCAAAGAGACTAAGAATCTATACACAGAAAACTATAAAGTACTCATGAAAGAAATTGAGGAAGACACAAAGAAATGGAAAAATGTTCCATGCTCCTGGATTGGAAGAATAAATATTGTGAAAATGTCTATGCTACCTAAAGCAATCTACATATTTAATGCAATTCCTATCAAAGTACCATCCATTTTTTTCAAAGAAATGGAACAAATAATCCTAAAATTTATATGGAACCAGAAAAGACCTCAAATAGCCAAAGGAATATTGAAAAAGAAAGCCAAAGTTGGTGGCATCACATTCCGGACTTCAAGCTCTATTACAAAGCTGTCATCATCAAGACAGCATGGTACTGGCACAAAAACAGACACATAGATCAATGGAACAGAATGAGAGCCCAGAAATAGACCCTCAACTCTATGGTCAACTAATCTTCGACAAAGCAGGAAAGAATATCCAATGGAAAAAAGACAGCCTCTTCAACAAATGGTGTTGGGAAAATTGGACAGCCACATGCAGAAAAATGAAATTGGATCATTTCCTTACACCACACACGAAAATAGACTCAAAATGGATGAAGGATCTCAATGTGAGAAAGGAATCCATCAAAATCCTTGAGGAGAACACAGACAGCAACCTCTTCGACCTCAGCCGCAGCAACATCTTCCTAGGAACATCGCCAAAGGCAAGGGAAGCGAGGGCAAAAATGAACTATTGGGATTTTATCAAGATCAAAAGCTTTTGCACAGCAAAGGAAACAGTTAACAAAACCAAAAGACAACTGACAGAATGGGAGAAGATATTTGCAAATGACATATCGGATAAAGGGCTAGTGTCCAAAATCTATAAAGAACTTAGCAAACTCAACACCCAAAGAACAAATAATCCAATCAAGAAATGGGCAGAGGACATGAACAGACATTTCTGCAAAGAAGACATCCAGATGGCCAACAGACACATGAAAAAGTGCTCCACATCACTCGGCATCAGGGAAATACAAATCAAAACCACAATGAGATACCACCTCACACCAGTCAGAATGGCTAAAATTAACAAGTCAGGAAATGACAGATGCTGGCGAGGATGCGGAGAAAGGGGAACCCTCCTACACTGTTGGTGGGAATGCAAGCTGGTGCAACCACTCTGGAAAACAGCATGGAGGTTCCTCAAAATGTTGAAACTAGAACTACCCTATGACCCAGCAATTGCACTGCTGGGTATTTACCCTAAAGATACAAACGTAGTGATCCGAAGGGGCACGTGCACCCGAATGTTTATAGCAGCAATGTCTAGGATAGCCAAACTATGGAAAGAACCTAGATGTCCATCAACAGACGAATGGATAAAGAAGAGGTGGTATATATACACAATGGAATACTATGCAGCCATCAAAAGAAATGAAATCTTGCCATTTGCGACGACGTGGATGGAACTAGAGGGTATCATGCTTAGCGAAATCAGTCAATCGGAGAAAGACAACTATCATATGATCTCCCTGATATGAGGGAGAGGAGATGCAACATGGGGGGTTAAGGGGGTAGGAGAAGAGTAAATGAAACAAGATGGGATTGGGAGGGAGACAAACCATAAGTGACTCTTAATCTCACAAAACTAACTGAGGGTTAATGGGGGGAGGGGGGTTGGGGGGGTGGGATTATGGACATTGGGGAGGGTATGTGCTATGATGAGTGCTGTGAAGTGTGTAAACCTGGCGATTCACAGACCTGTACCCCTGGGGATAAAAATATATGTTTATAAAAAATAAAATAAAAAAAAATAAAATAATAAAATAAAATAAAAACAACCGAGCCATTCTAAAGAAATGACTAAAACCCCTAAAGATCCCAAATTTCTGATGGCTTCACAGGTCTTTGAAGAGGACACTATAAACAGGCCTAGACAGACACATCATTCTAAAACTAATACAAACTTCGCATCTTTCACTTCAGACTTTCCTTGCTTTTGCTGATTCTTCCGTGCTGAATGATGTCCTGTGGCCCAGTGGTGTTTTCTGAAGAAAGGGGCAAAAGGAGCATTTCCCAGCCACAGAACGTCTAATCTCCTTAGAGAACAATAGCGTTAGCTATGATCCCCATCCAAAAAACCAGAGAAAACTTCAGTTGGGTGAATGTGTATCTGAGCCCTTGAGTTGCACAGAAATGTGACTCCAGGTTTTTATTTTTAACATGTGATCATACTAAAATAAATGCAAAAGGCTTTGGCTCAAGTAGCCGGCTCAGTGCCACTAGTAAGGAAGAGTAGGTCTGAATGTGCACAATGTGCTTCACAAAACAAAGCCTTTGTTCTGGAAGACACTTCTGCCACCGTCACATTTCTTACCACTCTCTTCTCAAATTATTTATCTGCCTGAAAAATTACACTTTTACAGGAGTTTTCTGTATGTTTTGAAGTTCCCAGAAATGAACATTTACCAAAGTCCTTTTCCCCTCCCCTTTGGCTTCTGGTTTTGTGCTTCCACAGTTCTTCGCTGCTACTCAATTCTGTACCATTAGGCACAGCCCGGGAAGGATTTCTAAGCCCAGTTCTTACTCATCCTTGCAAAAGTGAGATATGATTAGGAAACTTCTTTATACTTTGTCTGGAAATTGTCTAACTGACTTTTACTATTTCATGACTATCACGGATGGGTATTTCTGGGCTTCCTTAATATCGGAAGCAAGAAAATGTTAGGTGGCAGTAGTGTTAAGATAAGTAACTTGGTGGAAATATGTATGGTTTTCTTGCTGTTGCATCTGCTAGCAGCTACTGCATGACTGCTAGGCAATTATCGAGAGAGGGATAGTTTTCCTAGGTTGATACCTGGAGAATGGATAATAGAGGTCTGCCTCCTATTTAGGATTATGATTTACCATACGGAAATTGCTCAGTATGGACACTGTATCGGGAACTGTGAAAGGCTTCTCAAGACAGCATATTCTTGCAGACTCTCTTGAAAGGAAGTGCAATCCATAATAATGTGGTTATCCAAAGCAGAAACCTGCCACTACAAAGTTGCCCACCACGTCTGCCAATCTGGTTGAGAGCATAGGTATTAAAATTCCTGATTTGGCTTAAGGTAGGAAAATGTGAAGTCACAGATTAACCCTCGTAAGAAGTCATTTCTGATAAAGCTGATCCTAAAAGAAATATCCTCTGATGTCAAGACAATAAATGTTCAGTACAGGGAACATCATCTAAACCAACCATGAAGTCTCCTAGTAGAAAGGGACGTCCTCACCTCCGTGGAGCATGAGAACCTGCTTCCCACAGGACCATCACTGTATGGTAGGCTGACCAAGCAGGGCAAGTCCTAGAGAAAAGGAGAAGCACTCCCTCTCTGTTGCATTTGGACTCGGATCCCACTCTGAGCAGGTGTCCTATTTCCAAGTCTGGAATACTAAATCAAAAAGCTGACAGCACAAGTTACCACTGACCTCTTGCCTGACTCATTTCTAGCCCTTTAAGTCAGAGACAGAAGTGAGACCAAAAGCTCCAACTGCCTTGCTTCATTTTAGTTTCAAAACAGTGCTAGGAGGTAACTATCCCTAAGGTGAGGAAACAGAAGCCTGACACCCAAAGCCACTCTGTGAAGAGGGACAGCATCAGACAGTGACCCTGGATCTTTTGCCTCCTAATACAGAGGAGAGGGTCATGGTCAAGAGGGTGAGCTTAAAAGTCTGATAAACGTGGATTCCGATTCATGCTCTGCCACTGACTAGTTCCATAATTTCGGTGAAGTCAAAGTAACAAGACTATTGTAAGGATCACATGATATTTTTAAAATGCTTATCCCAGTGTCTGATGTACAGGAACGACTCAGCAAGTGGGAGAAATTATCTCTATTTTGAAAGAAAGGCATATTACTGAGACTGTATTGGATATAAAAAGCTCGGGTCATGATCTCAGGGTCCTGGGATCGAGTCCCGCGTCGGGCTCTCTGCTCGGCGGGGAGCCTGCTTCCCTCTCTCTCTCTCTCTCTGCCTGCCTCTCCGTCTACTTGTGATCTCTCTCTGTCAAATAAATAAATAAAAAATTTTAAAAAAAAAAAAAAAAAAAAAAGCAAAAATGAAAAGGAGTCAATACCCTTTGAGGCTAATATTCCATAAGTCTATAAAATAGGCTCCTAATGGGAAAAGAATAAGGCCAGAAGAAAAGGAATACATCTGTCAACCAAAAAAAAAAAAAAAATTTTTTTTTAAATGGAGTTACTAACTGGTGACTAAATATAAAAAGATGAACAATAAGAGTGATTGGGTAAGATAAATGGATCACAGCATCAAGGAATGGAGATGAAATTAGCTCCAGAACACTTAACTCAGGCTGAAAGATATTTGAGGATCATTTCAAGGTTAACAACCAAAAAAAAAAAAACCAAAAACCAACTGCTAGGGAGGCAAAAAGCAAGCCTGACTCGTCAAGTGAGAATTTAGCACATTATAAAATAGAATTCAATTCTTTCTGCATATCAGCCACCCATGAGAAAGAAGGCTTGCAGGAAAGAAAACAAAACTATACCTTTCCCAGGAGTACAAGAGTTTAAACTTGAAGGCCAGGTCATAGAATCCTTTATTAATGAGCTTTCCTACAATGATAGGAATGAGTTTTTTTTTTTAAAGATAAAAAAGACAGAAGTCCAAAAAAAAAAAAAAAAAAAAAGGAAGAAGAAAAAAGGAGAAAAAGTGATAAAAAGTGGTAAATTATATTCAGTTAAACTTCCCAAAGGTCAAATTCAGTTGTATGGTGAGAATCATAAAAAGAGGGGGCTCAGAACTACCCATATTGCATGGAATTAACTTGAACTAACTAAAGAAACGGAGGGAGAAAGTTTTTTTTCTTTTCAGGAGAAAGTTTTTTGTTTTTGTTTTTTTTTAAATATCAATTTGCTCCATGACTCCAAACAAAATAGTTCTCATGGGCCTGCTGAGTCTTAAGTCCTATTGGCCTTTTAAAGAAACTTAGGGTGGCTTCTTTTAAGTCTCCTCTACCCTAAATAATACACATACTGCAAGGGGCTTCCTCTCCTACCCTTTGCACCACCGCCCAGCCCACTAGATTTGGGAAGGGCTCCTTCCACCACTGGAAGGACAGAATTAGGAATGATCCCTGGTGAACATTTACTAGGCTCAAGAATGTGGACCCAGAGTGCAGTATTATCTACTTGACCTCCAGGCTCAGGTTTGCAAGAGGAATTCTTCCAGCACCCAAATGGGATCGTTGAGGGATAAGTGTTCTTCACAAAAGACCTAGAAAAATTCTCTGGATTCAAAAATGTTAAAATAGAAAACAATCACCACGGGACCTCTGACAAAAAGTTCTATAAAACCTCAGAAGAGGAGCACTGATTTATGGACAGAAGAATTTTGTGATTTTAGTGAGGTCCAAGGGGATAGGACCTCGACAAAACAAAAGCAGGCTGTGAAAGAGAACAAGCCAATGCAGGGAACTGAAGGGAAATAAAAACCACTGCTGTTAAAATTCATGTTAAAGGTGGTAAGTAGTAGACTTGGCAGAGCAAGAAGCTAAGTAAGATATTCCAACTGGATAAAGATGCCTAGAACATCAAATATATATAAAAGTTGTGAAAATACTAAAATACTGGGGTACCTAGGTGGCTCAGCTGGTTAAGTGTCTGACTCTTGATTTTGGCTCAGGTCATGATCTCAGGGTCGTGTGATGGAGCCCACACTGGGCCCTGTACTGGGTGTAGAGCCTGCTTAAAGATCCCCCCCCCCCCCCCCGCCGCTTCCCCCTCCCCATGCTTGTTCTTCCTGTCAAAACCAAAACCAAAACCAAAACCAAAAAACCCCTAAAATACTTCCATATTGGTTGGTACAATGCTCCCCCTCCCCCCATTCCAATCCCACTCTCCCCCAAGGCAGCCAGGCCCTTAACTGGACTTCATAAGATCCAGCACTTAAGGGTAACTCTTGGTATAGTGGAGAACATCTAAAACTCTCCTCCAGTACTAAGACCACTGTTAATTTTAACTATCTTATGCAAAGTTGAATGCCAAACCAACTGTTAAATATTTTGAATATAAATATAATCCCCTGGGTCTAACTCAAGAATAATAGGTATTACCAGTCAACAGAGAGAATAGAGCACAAGTGATAACCAAAATTATCAAAAGAAGTTTCCTGGGTTTAAAGACCAGCTGGCAATCATAGCATGATTTTACTACAGATGAAATTAGTTTTGGGAAAGCTTTATAGAAAATGTTTCAAAACTCTGATAATGAAGGAAAGTTATCAAATTCATTTTAAGAGGCTAAAAATGGATGAGATACTAATAGCCAAATCTCACTTAGGAACGTATGTGCAAAAATTCTCAAAGCAACTTATTTTATGAGGCTCTCTCCCTTTCACTAACAAAAAATAAGACAGTAAACAATATATGCATATTGAACTATGGGTTTTGTAGGTGAGAATAATAATTAAGAGTTATATATGAATCCTAGTAATGTTTCCAGAGAGAATAAAACAGAAAAACTGAGGTAATTCAAATCAAGAAAAACAGGACAAAAATATATAAAGTTTGAAAAGACAAAGAGAGAATACCATGCATATTGTATGTTAATCAAGCCAAATTCACTATTAAGAGAATAGTAATTTTCCAGATCATTTCCAGAAAAAAAAAAATGATCAAAATCAGCTCAGCAAATCCAATAAAAGTTAAATGGATCAAAGTTAGGAACAGACTGAAAGGTTTATCAAAGTATTACTCCCTCAAAAAGTTCAGAGTCTAGAAGATTCTATTCTGCTTCTATCTGGATTTCCAATGATGAGAGAATTCCATGCAATAAACACGTCTTCCACAATACTACTACTCTACTACTACCACAAGCTAATACTTTAGCCACTGGGGCATTTAATCCTCACGATAAGCTAATGACATGGCTATGTTAGGACTACATTAATCTTACACAGGAGGAAACTGAAGCCCAGAGCGAGGTGTACCACTGAGAGGAATGAAGGCTGTGATCCTAACCACCATTCACAAAGAGAGACCCTCGTCAGAGAGACCTTCGTCTGAGAGTCCAATGTACCTTGATGACAAAATCCTCATAAATGTTCTTCTTCCTTTCTAAATGGCCAGAAACATTTAAAATAATCAAACGCTTGCACAGCACTTATTATGTGCCAGGCACTGTTTGAAACAACTTACAGAAGCACTTAATCGCCATGACAACCTGAGGAGGGAGTTACCATCATTAGGCTTCTGGGTAGATAAGGAACCAGAAGCACGAAGAGGTGCTCAGTGACATGTCCAAAATCACACAGTGAGCAGGTGGCAGAGCAGGGATTCAAACCCTGGCCATCTGTAGGGTTTGTACGTGGTGTTAAATTAAACACAACAGAACATGCTGAAGACAGCAGTGAATGTAACCTTTAAAATAATCACAGGTTACTGCTTTCTAAAAATCAGATATGGAAATCAAACCATCCCTTATGGAACAGGTCACTGCAGGCAAACAGTCCTTAGATGCTGTTCTCAAATCTCATATGATAATCTAAAGCAAAAAATACATATGAAAAAGCAAAGCCTCCAGGGAGATCATTAAAATCCCAATCAGGCTAACATTTTCTCATAAAAAAAATAGTAAGTATGTGTAAGTCATAAATACAATCCATACCAACAGTCAGTACGACTTCATTACTTAGTTAAGCCACTGTAATGTGTTTTTAGCAAAGATGGAAGACAATCACTTTCTCCAATACAACTTAAAACATTTGTTCAAATGATTTTCTTTTCATTCTGTGGTATTAGACTAAGACCATATTAATTCCATTTGGATTTCAATACACATTCTGAGGTGAGTTTTAAACATAAGAAGGAAATGACATCAACAATACCATAGAAAATATATCACAAGAACCAAATAGAATGCTGCCCAAATTTTATATATAATATTGCACAGATATGTCAAAGAGACTGTAAATATAGGTCACACATGAATCCATATCACTATGAATTACATACTATAGTTGACCTTGAACAATGTAAGGGTAGAGGCATGAAACTCTGTACAGTCAAAAGTCTGTGTAGAACTTTTTTTTTTTTAAATCTGTATAACTTTTGATTCCCCCCAAATGTAATTACTATTAGCCCATTGTTGACCAGAAGCCTCAGCGATAACCTAACCAGTTAACACTTATTCTATGTATCCAATACTGTATTCTTACAATACAGTGAGCTAGAGAAAAGAAAACACTATTAAGAAAATCATAAAGAAGAGAAAATACATTTATAGGACTCTACTATATTTACTGGAAAAAAAAAAAAAAGCCATGTGTGAGTGGTCCTACACAGTTCAAACCCATGTTGCACAAGGTCAACTATACCTTTATCCTGAACAATAAACTTTTAGAGCCTGTGATAACAGAATAAACCAACTAAATAAAGTTTATCTTTAATACAGAAGTGGCTACTATACTCTAGTCAAGTCTGATAGTTGAGTATTAATAGTAATATCCATCAATACGATGAGATTATTATGGCTACCTCTGGCTTCCTGCGATGTCCTCATTTCACTGTCTGTCCTCTCTTCAAAGTCTTCCTTGACATCATCAGCATGCTGGTCTCTGAGAAAAACAGGTGTATCAATATTTTGTAATAGATGCACTTCAAAGGATAGTTCAGCACTTCATCTCAGCAACTGTTACAGGTAAGTAAGTGATAAATCATTGAATTCTACTCCAGAAACTAATATTACACTATATGTTAACTACTTAGAATTTAAATAAAAACTTGAAACTTTAAAAGACCAACAAAACAAAACAACGTAAAAACACATGACACCACTAAAATGTTTGAAAGGATTATCAGTTCTACGAAGAAGCAATTCCTACTAAAACATCTTTAAACATCCATTTTCTTCATTACCAATTTTGATTTACAGTTCAGAAAGGAGATTTTTAAAGCTAAGAATGTTATTAAGGTGAACTTTTCTGTCAAATTCAACTATCGAATAACTCAACTTCACACTGGGACATGTATTCATGAAGAATTTTACTTTACTGTATAGTAAAGCTACAATGTAAGGAAAGAAAATATTTTGAAAGTCCAGACCATTTAATCAAGTAGCATTTATATTACACTCAGCTCTGGGATTTGGGCTTGAGCCTGAGATTGGCCCAGGAGAATCAAACTCAATTCTAGGAAGCTTTTCCTGGCTTAGGTCAAATGTGTAGGCTGAACTGATTCCAACTCTTTTTGACCAGGAATGACCCGATGCTAATCTAAGCATGCCGAAATGCAATGGAATCATTACGATCTTAATTCACAGCTTTACCCTTAAGTCAGGGACAAAAACAGCATTAAAAGGAACCAAGCACAGACTACTTCTATTTTCTTTAAAGCTAAATTTCAAGTATTTAAAATTTTTCAACCTAATTTTTCCACTCCCAGAGTTTAAAATACATCCCAATCTCCAATTTCCTGGTATTGTCGAGGTTATGATCCCTGCTTTACACACTTCAATGCCTTATAATACTCTGCATTTATGATGTCCTACTGTTTCTCATGTATTGTCACCTTTATGGGTTTCTGAAAGATCCAGATCATACTTCTACTGTAAAGTTTTAAGAAAAAAGGTAACACATTTGAAACCAAATATCCCAACAAAATATAAAGAAGATGTGTGATCTTAATTACAAAGGCACTAATTTATTCTCCATTTGAATGATGATAATTTAACACAACAATTCAAACACAGTAAGTATGCCATAAATACATGTTCACTATTTCTTAGAAAGATCATTTCCATGGACACATGTGAAATTTCATTGAGATCTGTGCTCCCTGGCTAATAAGTTCATACTAAAAACAACTTATTACAAATGCTGAAGAAAACTTGCTTATTTGAGAATGGGGACAAACCACTGTTAATACAAAATATAAACATATCTCCTTCCAAGTGCAATCAATTAAATGATTATGGAGAGATAATCATTTCTCCATAAAATGTGGAGATGGAAATATGCGGAAAAATAAGAAAATCACTGATAACTGGAGAAGGACATTAACTGAAATGACATTAATTGAAAACTGTCTTCTCTGTAAAAACTGTGCTGGAGTTACACGTGGTAATTACAACATGCTAAAATCAGCTTCCTATGTTAAAATCAGCTTCTATGATCTTCTGAACTTGTTTAATATTAAATTAGAAATAATATTCTGAGTCCACAAGTCTATCCCAGTAGTTTGACTACTGAAAAGTTGTTTGTGCACAACTATCTTAATATGAGAAAAAAAGTAATATTATAGTGATATAACTAAAGTTGGTATTTTTTCAGAATCAATAAATTCCTAATTAGTTATTGTAGATTTCCTAAAAGCTCTAATGAATGGTTAAAAGAAAAAAAAAAAGAAAAGAAAAACTGAAATCGAAGGCTAAAATTAAGTCTCAGAATTTTTCAAATATTTTCATTTTCATGATCAGAATTGTCCACTAATAAGTTTCATATTTTTGTGGTTTTAATAAAGCACAACATTCCTTTAAAGTAAGTTTTGTTAAAATAAAGATAGAAGACTTAAATATGAGCCAAGTCTATTGTATTCTTATGCCCAAATACAATGTCAATGATTTATCTCATGAAATGGAAGAAGAGGACCATCTGATTGGAGAGAAAGGAGATGGAAAAGGAAAATAAGACCTCTGACCCAAAAAGTTTCTTCGGGGCTGAATCTGCTGTAATCCATCCCCAGAGAAGCAAAATGGAAGCCATCTGTTTTTCTATTATTTATTTAGCTGCATTATAGAAGCTTATTCAGTTTCCATTTTCCCTACTGCAACTCATGATATGTCATTAAACTGAACCCATATAAACTTGGGAATATATAAACATGAATATTCCTCTTTGCCAAACACAATTCAAGTAAAGGACTCTGGAAGAAATGTCTACTGAATGTTTCATTTCCAATTAATAGATTGATTCTGCTAATTCCTTAAAATTAAAAGTGACTAAACCCCTATGGGTTTCTACACGGTATGTCATTGAGCTAGGAAGTTGGAGGGGTGGGGCAGTGGGTTCACCTGAGCAGTCTACTAGAACAAGTGTTATAAAATAAATGGATGAACAGAACCAATGAAGAGAGCAGACCCTAATTAAGCACATTTAGAAATGTGGGAGCAGTTAACAACAATAAGAAAAGTTACAAGAACATACTATGCACCAAAGGCTGTTTGAGATCTTTACATGTCCAATGTTTCATAATAATTGCTGGAAGAAGATTCTGTTCTTATAGCCACTGAAACTTAAGAAGATAATGTCAAATTTGAAGGACAAGTATAGCACCAGATCTTACTGACACCAAAATCCATAATCAGATTTAATTATTAGCTGGTTTTTACCCTTGCATTTCTCCAGGATACAGTCTACCCGTCTTCTAGTGACAAGGTCGGGCATGAAGAATCTGACTCATTTTTATTTGTTTTGTATTTTATTTAAAATAAAAATTGGTTTCTCATTTGGGCAACCAATATTTCTCCCTCCTATAAGGTGAGGAGTTTCATGGCCAATTCTTACTCAAGGGGTGCCATGATGGGTCTCTTCCTTTGTGCAAAAATGAAATCCTTGATCTAGGATTTCAATTTCCTAAGAACAGTTTTTCTAGTGGCACAGGTCTTCCAGTTAAAGACAAAAAAAATGTTTATTATCAGAATGCTTCAACTCTGTGGTAACTTTATAATATGCTCTGGAACATGGTACCGATATGCTTCTTGACAGATTCTCTTTAAAAAAAGACAACCAAGTATTTTGATGTTGTGTTTTAGTAGTACAGTTTTGCTGAACAGAAAAACACTTCTATTTTCTCCCCTTTATCAATACTTTCCAGTGCCAAAAATTTCATTTAGGAAGGAGCAGGGGGCAGGGGTATAGAGAATCAGAACATGGAGTGGTCACGTAGATGGTCTCTGGAAGTAAACAGACCTCGATCCAACATCAGTTCTGCTACTTAGTTCTAAATGATCTTCAGCAAGTTACTTAACTTCCCTACTTCCCAGCTGCATCATCTGTAAAACGAGGGTAATAAATCCTTTTCCTCACCGGCATTTTGAGGACTCAATAAAATAATGAATAGAAAATGCTGCCCACGGCCAGACACAGAAGCAGGAGCATGATCAATGGCAGCTTCTACTATTTAAGAATTACTTACATTTTGGGATAAAATCACCCACTGTCACCTGTTTTCTTCAAGTTTTACAACAACTTTTAGAAAAAGTTATGAGCCAGACTGCAGCCAGATGGCCTGGGCTATAATCTGGGTCTGCTATTGACTAGCTGTGTAATCTGTAACCAAGAGAGGTTCTACATTTTTGAATGGTGATGTAATAATAGCACCTAGCCCCACATAAGGCACTGTGAAGATTAAGTGAGCTAATGCAGGTAAAAAACCCCTAGAAAAGGACGAGGAATACAGCGATTTCTCTTGAGGTTTTAAAATTTTCAAGTACCAATTTATTTCAATATTTCTTTAGTCTGAATTGAAATATGACCATAGCTTAAACCTTACTCAAGAATACTCTTTAGGCTTTTAATTAAGACAGTGAAATCCACTCAAGTGCAAAAATGAATTCCTTACATGAGTCAGCATCCTGTTTTTCTCTGTAATTATGTATCATGCTTTAGATGTCTTACTATCTTACTCTAAATATACTTTGTGGTAATTATCAGCAAAACAAACATCAGAAGGGTAAATTCATAGTAACAGGATACATTTGAATGCAAAGTGCTACATTTCTTCAAGTTTGCTTATTTTTCATTTAAAAACAATCCCTAAACAATTATCCTTCCATTAGTCCCCAGTGTGTTAAAAACAATATTGAAAAAATGTGAAACAATTACTTTGCTTCAATTCAGGGATTTCAGCTATACCTCAAAATCCAGCATGAGTTTGGTTTGGCTCTTAGCTTGAAATAACCCCACCTTCTCTCTCTCCAGCAGAGCTCATTCTAGTCGCACAGGGGTTTTGTTAGAGCTGAAAAGTCACGTGTATTCCCTCGTAACAAGAGGCAACACAGTGACTGCAGCAGAGAGGGCTGAGGGCCCTATAAAAAAATACAGGCATTTCTGTTTTGAATGTGAAAAGGTCTTTTTTGCATGCCCCCAGCAAATTCTTTTTTTTTTTTTGCTAAATTTCTGGGCTGAGGTCACTCACAGGAAAAAAAAAATCCAATAAAGAGAATCTCATGGTTTATACTTTAGAGGAATTAAAAGATTACTTGCAGTGTCTCCAAATGCTTCCTACAAATGAAGAGAGCGTGCACGCACAGCCTCAGCACACCCTCTTCAAAAGGACTCAGAAAAGATGGCAAATGAAACAAGTCAGATTAAAACTTTTATGTCTATGGTTAACATCTGAATAGTTTTTAAAGGTTTATTTATTTATTTGAGAGAGAGAGATAGAGGAGGGAGGTGGGCATGAGAGAGAGCGAGCAAGTGCATGCATGTAGGGGCAAAGGCAGAGAGAGAGAGAGGCAGACTCCCCACTGAGCGCAGAGCCCCACATGGGGCTCAATCTCAGGACCCTGAGATCACAACTCTGAGATCATATCCTGAGCCGAAATCAAGAGTCAGACGCTTGAATGACTGAGCCACCCAGCCACCCCTAGCAGTGGTTTTAATAGTTCTTCATAAACATGGCCTAAGGGAAGGAAACATGGTTTACTATTTATCTAATGTCTAAAAATAAAACTTTTATTAATATGCCCATTAAATTAGCATTTAGCATAAGGAACATATGTTAATGAAGAAAAGTAATATAATGAGACAAAACAGTGGATATTATCAAATGCCAAGGAAAGACCCCCCCAGAAAAACTAATTCAGCAATTAACTGATCAATCCTCTCATAAAATGTAAAGCCCTAACCAATGAGGCCAGCGTTGGGGAACAAAGACCACATATTATAAGAAGAGCAAGACTGCACAGCTTTTACGTTGTCAAAGAAAAGTAAACAGATGTCATTGCTTTTCCACTATATATAAAAGAGTCATCTGAGTCAGGAATTAGTGCTGTTCAAGGGGATAAAATAAAACCCGGTTCAGTATTGTTCCCCCGACTTCACAGACATACAACAACAGAGTCATCGCTTCCTTAACACTCTGAATGATTGCCTTGGTGTCCCAGTGGTTGGCATAAGAACTGTGAGTGTTGGGGCACCTGGGTGGCTCAGTGGGTTGGGCCTCAGTCCCTGGGAAAAGTTGGCCCCTGTATGGACTGGGAAAGCCCCTGACTCACCATCTTGTGGCGAGGAGTGCTGAGAGGGCAGGGACACTGCTGTCGCTCTCCCAGGTGAGGGAAACATCTCAATGAAAACACGAGGCACAACGCAGACACTCCCTACACGTCTGAGGAATCAATGGCTAACTGGAAAAGGACTGCAGACTCACATTTCTATCTATCTATCTATCTATCTATCTATCTATCTTCGGCTCAGGTCGTGATCTTGGGGTCCTGGGATGAGCCCTGCATTTGGGCTCACTGCTCAGCGGGGAGCCTGCTTCCCCCTCTCCCTCCACCTGCCTCTCTGTCTACTTGTGATCCTGCTCTCTGTCAAATAAATAAATAAAATCTTAAAAACAAAAACAAAAAAAGAACTGTGAGTGTTTTAACTAAAACTGAGCTTCTCTTTGGTGCACACGAACAACCACACAGATTTGACTCAGGTTCCCAGGAGCTGGAATATTTTTAAACTTGCACGGCTCCTGATCCATATCTGGCAGCGCTTTACATGGGCAGGTAATGCCTAGTCATCAAAAGGGACTTTCTCCAATTGCCAACAACAAACCCTCAGGCTCAGAAAGCCTCAAAAAGCAAAACAAAGTTCCAAAAGATTCTTAATTAGCATTTGTAATCTTTTAGAACTTCTGGCTCTAAATTAATGTTACTCTCTTTGATCTTGCAGTTCTGCAAAGTAAAGAGATTTTTATATGCTTATAGTTTCATATTTCTGTTAGCTCGTGTTCCCATCTGCTTAATAGAGCCCTCCTCAAGTGTGCAGACTAGCTCTTGGAGTGACTGGCAAGTCGGATTCATCCTAGGAATATAAATCAGATTAATAGTTGCAATTCCTACAACTGCTCTCTGTAATTCTGAGCAGAAACACTGGTCCTACAACTTGAGAAGCCATTTTAATGGCCTATAATGAGCTGAACAGACTGAAATTTTTCACTGGCTTTCTTTAGATTAGCAATGGGCTTTTGCCTTGCAAGGTAACACATTTAGCAGATATTTAAAACGTGCTTTACTGTGTTTCTGTGGTTATGTCTAAGCAGGCTTAAACAACATGGGAGCTTAGAGCATTGCACGATTTTTAATAGAGAGAGCACCTAATTTAGAAACACAATTACAAGCAGCTGTAGGGTAGATTTCACGAAAATGAGCCTATGTGGGATAGATGCCGATGTTCTCTGATGGGTAACACACTGTGAATTATTACTCCAGAGAGGGGTCTTTATACTGAATAATAATTCTCTAAGCCTAGTGTCAAGATCACTTGCATCCATCTCCTGGGGGCGCTTGTTAAAAATGAACTGGGATACACCTTATACTTCCTGAATCCGTTAACTCTGGAGATGGTACTTTGAAAGCTGCATTTTAACAAACATCTGATGAGTCTGATGCAAAACAAAGTTTGAAACCCAGGTTTATTAAGATGTAGAGGAAATACACACATACTTTTACTCAGTGGTAGACATCAGAGACTTCAGGTCCCAGTCCCCGGGAAAAGTTGGCCCCTATATGGACTGGGAAAGCCCCTGACTCACCATCTTGTGGCGAGGAGTGCTGAGAGGGCAGGGACACTGCTGTCGCTCTCCCAAGTGAGGGAAACATCTCAATGAAAACACGAGGCATAACGCAGACACTCCCTACACATCTGAGGAATCAATGGCTAACTGGAAAAGGATTGCAGACTCACATTTCTATCTAAATACACATTAGGAATTCACATAACCCAACCATCCTTTTGGGTTTGACGTATTGCTGTAGAAAAACAGATCGGAATATTTAACACACCTATAAAAGGACTCACAGGGAAGCCATCTTAATGTGGGGCAGAGCTTACCAGCCAGAATACCCTGAGTCCCTGCTTACAAGTGCCCCCATCTGGTCATAAGAGGCGGCCCCATTCACTCCCTTTGCCATATAAATGCTGTCATTTCTGAGGTATATGAAATGAAAATTTCATTTCCTGTGGAGAATGAAAAAGGTAGCATTTCCTACGTGGGACAGGAATTAAAACAACAGCATTTTGGGAAGCACTGCCAAGTTTATAAAAGAGTGCCAGTATGTATGCCAGTATTGGGGGTTCATCTAGTCATTTAATAGATACCCAGTGTGGAGACCTTACAACATTGAAGAATGTAGCTGTTTCACCAGAACAAAAAGTTCATACAGCGGTTGCCTCTTAGATTATATAACTGATCTGTCTCCTTTGAAGGCTGGTGGATGTTTCGAGGTCACCTTGCATCCTTACTGGGTGCCAGGCAGCATGTTCTGTGCTGGGGTGTCTCAGAGAACCAGAGAAGATATGGCCCAGCCTTTATGGAGCTTACTGTCAAGCAAAGTACACAGACTCAGAAGTATATACCTGAAACCGTCAGCGGCATCAGGATGTGTGCTGTGAAGAAGCGTAATGAGGAACCTGAACTACACTCCAGCAGATCAGATAAAGCTTCCCCAAGGGAATGATAGTGAACTTGAAGCCTGCAAAATGAGAGATGAGCTAGGAGACGGCAGGCCTGGAGGCTCTAGGCAAAGTGCAAAGGATGTCTGAAGACCACAGTGGTTAAAGCATTAAGTTTAAAAACGAGCCTGGCAGAGATGGGCAAGAGGGGCCAGAGAACACAGGACCTTCCAGGCCAGGCTCAGAATTACGGTCTTCATCTCAAGGGTAATGGAGAATCACTGCAAGTGTCGAGCAGGGACAAACAAATTTTCAAATGCATACTCTTGGGTTCTAACCTGGAAGATTCTGGTGGGGCTGGCCCGGGCCCCCAAATCTGAATTCTCAGAAGGTCCCTCGGACTCTGATGCAAAGTCTAGGAGCTACTGCCATGGAACATTAGTTGTCCCCACACCCAGCCTGAGCAGGTGGCCTGCCAACTTGCCCTTACAATAATGGTCGCGGTCTGAAAAGGATATACACATTCCTTGCATTGTTACTTTATCTGGCCTGGCTGCGTCAGCTTCCAGATCAAAAGCAATGCCTGGTGACCCTCTGGCATTTGAAACAGGTGAAGGAGGGGGCGGTGATGGGTGGCAGAGCAGCCGCGGTCAATGCCCAGCCCGTGTTTGCTGGACAGCACTCCCCTTCCAGCCACGTTGCCAGCTCCACAGTCTTCCCACTCCGCCTCCCTGAAGGACTAACCTGGGCTCCGGCTGCTCGGTGTGCAACAGGGCTGATGTGCAGGGAAATGACTGTGTTCTCCTCCCCTGGCAGCCTTGCTCTGGGACTGAAGGTAACCGCTGTTTAAATAGCTCCACTCCTGCAGCCTCATGGTGGGCAAACTTTGCGACTGTGTGTTTTACACAGACTCCCAGAGTGGTCGCAGCAGGACTCTGTCCCTGCTGTCCACAGTGGTAATCAGTGTGACAACAAAGCTTTCATGGGCGGTCTCCCCTTCCCTGGCTCACTTCCTCACTCCCCCACGGAGGTCTTTCTCACCTCCCAAATAAACCACCTGCAACTCAATCTTTTTCTCAGGGTCCACTTCTGGGGGGGACAAATGGTCTCTTGCTGTCCTAAAGTGTATTACCAAAAAAAAAAAAAAAAAAAAAACCAAACAAACAAAAAATCTGGTAGAGTCTGGCTACTAAAGTTAGTAAATTATTACAAAGGATGCAAAGAAAATGCATTAAAACCTGAATGAAAAATTCTATCCATGTATGTAATGAATATGAGAAAAGGAGAGAGAACATAATCTGGTATTGTGAGAATTATCTTCAATGCTATATTTAAAGAAATGAAACAAGATCAAACTAGAGAGAGGGACAAACCATAAAAGACTCTTAATCTCAGGAAACAAACTAAAGGTTGCTGGAGGGGAGGGGGTGGAGGGGATGGGGTGGCAGGTTGAGGAATACTGGGGAGGGTACGTGCTATAGTGAGAAAAAATAAATTAAAAAAAAAAAAAAAGGAAGAAAAGGAAAGAAAGAAATGGGCCAGCCTTTCCTTTGCTCTGCCAGAATAAAAGAATGCCGTGCAACAAATAGGTAACCTATTCCTCTTGCCCCATTAATACAAACTAACATTTACTGAGGGCTTATTATTAGTCACTGCTCTCAGAGCTTTGCACAGCTCACTAGTTTCTTAAGTCCAGGTGAAAGAAATCAACAATCCAAAAATTTTATATTTACTTATGAAATGAAAAAAAATATTAAATATGTTCACACAGATTCCCTTAGAGCAGAGAAGCCAGCCAACTTCTACCCTGTTAATTCTACCTTAAACCATTATCAAGCCATCAGATACATTTTTTCATTAACAGCCTTTCTTTTATCTGTTCGCATTTACTATGTTGGCCCCTCATGATCATTTGTATCTAAAATACCCAGTGCCACTGGGATTGCCGAGAGAACCAGTGACTGCCTGCAGTAGAAAAAGGTAATCCTAAGTCAATTTTCAAAAATATTAAGGAAGAAATTAAAATTTTTAAAGAGTAAATGGATCTGTGTTATTTTGAAACATACTGTGTTTTCAAGTATGCCTAATGAAGCATTTAGGTTGCAACATCAAAATGTCTGCAATCACCTCTTACATATACTTCTGTGTAAAAAATACAGTGAGAAAAAAAATGTTCACCTTAAAAATTGAGGGGTCATTTGGATCATCTCCCTCATGTTTCCTTTGCACGTAACTAATCAATCTTTCAGTTTATTTTTCAGTTATAAAAATAAAGTAAAATAAAAACAGTAAATCTGGGAAGATGAAGGCAAGAAGAAATCCAAAGAGTCTCTCAAACCATGAATAATGGAACACTCACATACCAAATGAAAGCAGATCACCTGAAGAAACTGACCTTAATACAAAGAAGTCTAAGTATTCAGTCACACAAAGTAATGACAGGTCAGAATTCACTGACTCAAAAGAGAGTATGGGAGAAAAATCTATGACGCAGAAAACTATTTAGATGTGAAACATATGTCATAGGTTATAGAGAAAACTAAAAATGTCTGTGGTTGTTCCCTAAATCCCGGGTGATTACATGAAGAACCATGACCACACCTCAGAGAAGACAGGTCACTGGAATGGTCAAATCCACTACAGCTTTTTTTTTACATAAATTTTGCATTAAAGAAGACCCTAGGAAATCATCCCAAGGAGATTCTGCTGTGAGGAAACTCTGGCCCTGGTAGTCTGCCCTGAAGCGGGTAAGGTGAGTGAAAAGCCTGTGAGATAGGCCTGCCTGCTCCTCAGAGTCTTCTGTTGATATTTTAAATAGTATCTTGGCTTCTGAAATCTAAACGCTAGGCAGTCTTACCACCTTGTGAGTCAGAGTCAATGAACTCTGTATCTATAATTATTACTATATGAATTAGTGCTTTATTTGTCTTAAAGTAAATTTCCTCACATGGTATGACCTCATTTTGGAGCGCTGGGTTGGGGAAAAGGAGTTTATGTTACATTAGTCATAGTTTTAAGGGTAAAAAAAAATAATCATCTTCCTGTGGTTAATAATTAAAGAAGTTACAGCTCACCCCATCCATAGGATAAAATTACTTTTTATAAGGATAGTGAGACCTGAAATGCCAGTACTCCAATAGCATTGCTATGAATTTAGAATAAGATTAATTAATTCAAATGTCCACCTGGCTCATCCATAAGAATGGAAGTTATAAAATATTTAAATAGAGAATGATGTTGCCTTAGGTTTTAAAATACTCATGAAAGGGGCGCCTGGGGGCTCAGTTGGTTGAGCATTCAACTCTTGATTTCAGTTTGGGTCATGATCTCAGGGTTCTGGGATCCCCCTGAGGTGGGCTCTGCACTCAGTGCAGAGTCTGCTGGGGACTCCTTCTCCCTCTGCCCCTCCCCCTACTCACGTATATGTGCATGCATTCTCTCTCTCAAATGAATAAATAAATCTTAAATAAATAAATAAGTAAAATACTCCATAAAAGAAACTCCCAAAACCTAAGCACTAAGGAATACCTTTCCACTAATCTGCTTTTTTTCAGTAGTATCCTCAGCTGCTGGAAGGGCACATGACTTTTATTTAAAGATGAAACAAAATCTAGTTCTTTACCTAATAATCCACTGAGCTTAACGTTCCAACTCAACTCTACGACTGAAATCAAAACTGAATGAGCTTAGTCCAAACCCTTGAACAACATGGATTTGGACTAAGCAGGTCCACTTATGCGTGGATTTTTTTTTCAATAAATTATATATACTACTGTAAATGTACTTTCTCTTCCTTATGATTTTAATAACATTTTCTTTCCTCTAGCTTACTTCATTGTAAGAAAACCATATATAATATCTATAATGTACAAAATATGTGTTAATCAACTGTTTATGTTATCGGTAAGGCTTTCAGTCAACATTAGGCTGTTAGTTAAGTTTTGGGGAACTTAAAAAGGTGTACTTAGATTTTCACTGTGTCGGGGGGTCAGTACCCTTAACCCCCCATGTCATTCAAGGGTCAAATGTAGTGCAATTAACAGTTTAATAATTAAAAGAAATAACACATATGCAAGCATTTAGAATGAAAAAGAAGTAATGTATATTCTTCACAAAAATCTTCACAGAAATATGAACTGGCATGAAATAAAATGACTGGAATTTCTAAACTCCTAACACCAAAAAAGTTTAACCAGAAGAGGAACAAGTAAGAATTAAGCCTATCTGAGTAGATATGCTTTTAAAAAGCCTCTGCCTAATTTTTAAAGTCCACTACTGATCTCCATCATCCTTTTACATTAAATCAAATACATTTTCAATAATGTCCGAGAAAAGATAACCAGAGAACATAAAACATCTGAGATAGAAAACCTCTTTCAACCAGATTACTTCTAAACAACACTAATATTATCACTTTAATTACCTGATTTCAGGAGATGAAGAGATTTCATTTGTGTCTGCCCTTTTATTTCTTGGAAATGATGGACTAGCCGGAGGCATCTCACCACTTAAGCGGTCTGGGAAAATTCGGTCTTTATTCAAATTGATTTCTGAATAGGGACAGTTGGCAGCACTAAAACATTAAAAGAAAAAGGGAAGAACATTCCCATTAGAACACACCTCTAATGAAAATGACAGGCTATAGAACCTAAAATTCCAAAATTTAATTGAATGTTATATATATTTACATATGTGTATATGTATGACTAAATGTACCGTATGCAATATTTTGTTTCTCAGACACAGTTTCAGTATTTTCTGAGAGCAAATGTGTCTTGGTACTTGATGTTCAGACGCAATCTGATGAAATCTTTGGAACTGAGCAACGATCACTGCAGGATCCCCTCTGTACTGTCCAGGGGCAGAGCCTGTGCATATCTATGAGAACAATCCGCCCCAAGAGAGAAATGCTTAAGACACCCTAGGAGGCCTGGCGATAAAGGTAGGTCAGAGAGAGCCTGATGGGACAGATGGAGCAGATCTGCTTCCCAAAGTGATTCTGCAGCCTCAGGGTCCTCAAGGGCTGTGTCATTTCTTTATAACAGCTGTCCCTCTAAAGGAAGGCAGTTCCCCCATGTTCCTGGCTCCACGTCCACATGCACACCTGGTATCTTAGGCAATACTTGTATCAATCTGTAGTTAATCCTGTTTCTGATCTCAAAGGAGCCCAGATGCCAACTTGGATCATGACCCATCTAGCTCGCTTCCCTTCTATCGGTGCCCTCTGCACCCCTGGCTGGTCTCTCAGGACCCACTTGGGGATCACACCTGCTATCTAAGCAAAGGAAATCTAGGCCACTAATTATTAAATCAGTGTTAAGTCAGTATCATCCTCTGCCTACGCCTCAGCTCTCCAGGTTCCAGAACAACTGGGCAACCTCTGTATCTCAGGCCTCCAATACACAATGAACCCCTCCAACTAATGGTTCTTCTTGCCCCTCTGGTTTTAGGAAGTCTACTTAAAAGTGGAAATTGTTGGATCTTAGATAAATTATATTAGTGTCTTACGTGTCTGTTCCTCTCTCTAGGTGATTGTGGGAATGTTGATAATCACCCAGGGAAAAATTTTAAACAATGCATATCTATTCTCCACCAAGAAAATCAGATACCTTCTCCTAGAAGAGGGGGAAGAGTTTGAAAACTAAGTGATTCTGATAGTGGTCTATAAAACTTATCACAGATACATTGTAAGCTAAAATACACTCTTTATTTTACTTAACTTCATACTGCTCTACACTCTATGCAAAAGACAAACATAAATAACATTCGCTTATGTCTTGACTTAAATGTATATAATGCTAACCCAACAATAACAAAAACAGTAACTAGTAATATTTATGGAGTTCTTACTATATAATCAAGTACTGTACTAAGCACAGTACCTCACTTAAGCTTTACAATATCCTATGAGGAAGGCTTCTCATGGGACAAATTAGGCTTAAAATGCTTAGGTGACTTCAATCGTTAGTTATTTCATTCATTTGTTCAACAAGTATTTATCAAGTATCTATTAAGCCCTAATTATCTTCCTAGGCACTGGAAACACAATGGAAAATAAAAAGACAAGATGTCCCCTCTCATGAAGATGCTATTCTAGGAGATGCCACAACGGCGCAAACCTAAATTAGACCACCTCACATAATGACAAATGCCATGCAGTATGACCTAAGAGAGAAGCTGGGGCTGTCGCAGGGGTGAGGAAGGGCCTCTCTGAAGTGGCAGCATTTGAGCAGAGCCCTCGAGGTCAGGAAGACGCCTGCTCTGTCCACACAGGAGAAGGGCATTCTGGGAAATGGGAAGAAGAACACAAATGGAGGGAAAGCTCGTAGGGAAAGCTTGGTGGGGGAAGATCAGTGATGGCTGAGTGTGTGAGCAAGGGGAGGGGATGCACTAGAGGCAGGCAGGGGAAGTATTATGTAGGGTCTGGTAAGCCATGGTCATGAGTTCAGTTGGTTAGGTTACTTTTGATGTGAAGCCACCAGAGGACCTTCAAATAAGAGAATGATATGGTTTGATGTATAATTTAAAACAATCACTCAGAATGCTTTGTGGAGGAAAGATTTCAAGAGGACAGAATTGGAGCAAAAGTAGTTTCCTAAGAGTAAAGACATCATGGTGACTTGGATTTGGGTGGCTGAAACAGTCACGGCGGTACTTCTGTGATCCCTCCAAGGGAAGCTGTGCATGGAAGGCTGATGGGGAGTGACATCAAAGAAGGACTGAAGAATGGTCTGCAGGTTTCTGGCCTGAAGACCTGGGTGGTGATAAGGATGCCTTTTCTCTCCCCCCACCCCCTAACAAGATGAGAATGATGAGAGAGAAGGAGGTATTTTGGGACCACATCAGGAATTGTGGAATGTTTATTAAACAATCAAGTAGAGATGGTGCCTGCTCAATGTCACATAGCAACGAAGCAGCTCAGTAAAATGAGCCCACTATTTCATTTATCTTATTGAGAATGGGCATGCTATTTTAACTCATTTTTATTCATCGAGTAATGATATTAAAGAAAAATCCATCACCACTGTCTCTTCTAAACAAGAATCCTTCAAGTACCTCATGGAATCCTTTATGGAATATTTGTACTAATCAGTGTTTATGGATATAAGTAATAAAAAACAGTTCAAAGTTGAACAGAAATCAACTTACTACAAGAGCATCATTCAGCTCAGTAGGAAGACTGGGCAGTCAGGTTGTGTCAGGAAGAAAGGTCCAACCAGCTCTCCTCCCCTGACACAGTCTACACTGGATGGGGGGCTCCTAGGGCTGTGGCCTTCATTCACTCTGCAGACCCCTCAGCCACTTCCACACCCGCCCAACTCCCACCCAACCCCAATTCCACAGAGGCTGCAAACACGAAGTGTGACTTGCCTTCACATCACTCCTTCCGATGGAGGACCCAGCTGGCAGCATATGCTTGGCTACATTTCGGTTTTCTGCCCACACAGTAACTGCCACAGGTCTGAGGAAGGGGAGAGGCCCTGCTCCCTGTGGTTCCCCCAAGAGACGTGGAGCTTGCCTTCCACCTATCTTGTTTCATACAAATATAAACGACCCAGGGTGGCCTCATAATAAACATGCTTAAAACCAAATTTATCATCTTCAATAAACTCCCCCTCTTCTGATGAATAAAGGTAAGAAATACAACCAGTTCCTCCTGTTATTCTTGAATCTTCGTTTCTGACAAAGGAAATATATTAACTAAGCCTCAGATTGTCATCTTTAACTCTGTTCTATTCTCTCTTCCTCATATTGTGTATTTCTATTACAAATTTATCTCCTTGCATTTTGTGAACAGCAAGAAAAAAAATCTAAATATAATTTTTTTTCTTTTCTTATTTTTTTTTGGACAAACAGTATGCCACTAATCCGAAAGTACTGCAACCATCACGTTTCACTCACAGTTAAACACCTGGCTTTACAATGACTGAAGAACTCTCTATACACCTATCCTTGGGTTTTATCAGATATGAAGTAAAGAAAATGAGAGGCCTGTTCCTGACCCCACTCACTCCCACACTGGAAGACCCACAATATTCTTAAGATGGGCTGCCTATCCCCAACTACACACAAGAGGTAGAGCTACAGTTTAGAACTCTTAGGTCATCCCCTTCACCTCTCTGTTGACTACATGAAGGAAGACTAGCTCTAAGATCCCTATATATGAACTTGGACAGCTCACAGAGAGGCGAGACTGCAGAACAAAATCAGCCTTACTGTCTAACTGTCTGCCTCTTTGGATTGTTAGGGCCAGACAGGAATTTCAAACTCTCATCTTGAAGTAGGGGAAGGGAGCACAGCCCTCCCAGCAGAGATTTACTAATGATCTATCAAGGGAGTCCCACCATGATCTTATGCTGATACCCCCCTCTTCTTTTGAACCCTGAGAGAAGTAAAATGGGTTTACACACCTCACATTTCTACACCTACTCTGGGGTAGAGATGGAAGCCAGCTGATTCCTGAAGTGGGTGGTGATAAAAAAAAAAAAAAGGGTATGCCACAAAATGCAAATGAAGTGTGCTCAAGTGACAGTATGCGTGGAGCAATGGGCAATCCCCTAGACACAAATCAGGAACCTGGTCCTAAAGGTGCTCTGCGGCTCCAGCCATTACTTCCTCAAGAGTGAGCGCGACTTGTGAGACCCCGTCTTCTCACTTGTAAAACGAGGATGATAACAATGTCGTAATTTCCACGGCTCAACTGCATTACACACGTTAAGTGCTTTACTTCCATCATCTTGTTTAATTCCTACAACCCTGGGAAGTTGGCTCCTTGTCTAGCACTCGTTTTACAGATACAGAAACTGAGTCTTAAAAAAGGGAACTTGCTCACTGTCACTTTACCAGTTCTTGGCAGAGTCCGATGACGAGCTCTGGCTGTCCTGTTACGTCGTATGGGGGCAAACAGTACCCTGCCATATCGAAGAATGCCCTCAGCTTTAATCTGTGACAATGGACTCCATCTGAGTACCGTCTTCGACCAAGATACTGCTGTCATAGAGCTAATATGCATTGACCCATAAGTGAATCTCTTTGCCAGTTTCCTTTTTCTTAAATTTACAAGGTTCATACAGTTTTAAAGTTACAAACTATCACTCACCAGTGCTGATCAAACTTCTGCGGAGAAAGTGGGTTCTCATTAGGCTTCTCTAGTTTCTCCTGTACTACCTCTGTGTATCATGTACATGGGGCACACACGTATCCACATACACGTTAAGTCTTTACCATGACGTAGTTCCTCAGAGAGCAGAGGAAGCAACTCATGCAGGGGCACATAGCTATCTACCATGAGGATTTCATCAGGGTACACCCTGTTCTACTGGCAAATAATTCCATATCAGCTTTACACACGAATGTCAATGTGCCTCCAGTCCCTCTAAGGAGGCAGTTTTTTCCTATGACAGACTGGTCCAGCTGATGAGGAAAGGGAGGAGGACTGCCTTATTCACTATTCCCCACTGCCACCTTTGAAATCCTTTTAATTGTGGATACGTTTATTTAAACGATTAGGTAACATTTCCAGTTTTCTGAGTGATCACATAATCATTCTCATACACTATCCTGACCAAAACCCGAGTCAGGCTCTATCAGGCCACATGCTTCTTACATGAGAGTCTAGGAGTTAGAAGCAGAGACTGAGTGCCACCCAAGCCTCGGCTGAATTCTGATTCGGCCACTGTCTAACTCTCGGGCACGTACTTAACTATTCCAACCCTGTTTTCTCACCTGTAACACAGAGATTAGAACAGCACCTGTTTCACAAAGCCGCTGTGAGCAGTAAGTGAGATCACACAGTAAGTCCTACAACAGTGCCTGGAACATAGGAAGTCATCAGTAAATCCCACCTGTTGTCATTATTCAAAAAGCCGAAGCCGACGAACACATAACCACGACGGCATAAGAGAGCATCGGCAAAGATAAACAACAGCGTTAAAAAGTCCATACCATGCCTCACGTTTGGAGGTTCTCTGCTTCTCCCAGGAAAAGGGTACTACTCCATTCATGCCTCTACGAAAACCTGTTTGCCCCAGACTGGCCTTCTTCGGGGTAGGGACCCCCTCCGCTGTGCGGCCCACAACCTTACCCTGCCGCCAGCCCAAGACAAGCACTCAGCAAGTGTGTGCTGGATGCGGGGATGGATGGATGTTCAGTCACTATGATGTTTACAGTTTGCAGGTGTCTGCTCACATTTTTAAAACTCTCCATGGATTTTATGATGACCTTTTAGAGGTTGCTGGAGATACTCCCCATTTTGTTCTTGTTTATTTCCTCCATGATCCAATCTTACGTAGAAAAGATTTGCTTCTGAAAGCACTAGAGATGCAGAATATTTTTCATATAACTTTAGTTCTCCTTTCATCTCCTCCCCTTCTCTGACCTTTCCGTAGTCCGAATGAATGAACCAACAAAGGGAAACACCACACCACCACCCAGATTAATGCTCCCTTGCTAGAAAGCGAGCATGGAGCAATCTGGCTACCGAATGTCCCTAGAGACAAGAATAACATCCACATTCGACTCACTCACTGATCATTTACATTTCAACATCTGAAAACATCACATTCTCAAGTTTCATCGCCGAGACACATGTTCTATTTCTAACACCTCTTATACCAAATTCAACTATTATAATTTTTCAGAGAAGCTAACAACAACCGCTAGTCAAAACATAGCCTCTTGCTTATGTGTTCATAAAACTGATTATTCTTGCTTAAAAGAGCAACTTTCCTTGTTATCTAAGCAAAGAATGCATGTTTTGATTTATGCAGTTGCTCAGTAAATTAGTCCAAAGAGAATTTTCTCATTATGTTTTCCTAAACACAGCATTCTCAGCAAGGACAAAAATAAGTGCCAGAGAAATGAACCTTTTCAAGAATATCCATGAGGCTGCAGCTATGCCACAGTCTACTAATGAAATGGAAAAGAGGCTGTGCCTGTTAAGGATTAATAACCCGCCGGACACAGAGCTCTGAGTGTTGTAAATAGGACAGCACAGTTGGGAAGACTCAGGAAAGCCAGCGGAAAGGGCTAAGAAGAAGGGGAGAGAGCACAGGGCAGGAGCTGACGGCAGCTGCCAGTTGTCTGAAGCACACGCACCCCTCCTCGCCGAGGCTCTAGCCAACCACCAGCTCTGCCCCAGGCTCACGCACAAAACTGCTAGTCACACCCTCCATCTGACAGAACACCAGATGCTACTTCTTTATCAATATATGTCTTCAAGCCCGAAGGTCTACTGCTTCCTCTTTCATTCCAAAAAAATGAGTAATTCTCTATCGGTTCCAGTTATACAGAAAGATTTCTTTACCTCATCTTTCCATAAAATTTTCCACGACTTGTCCCACAATGCCCCCCTTCTTTTGGCAGATACAACACCACATCGCTGAAGAAATGCTCTGGAGAGGATCACCAAAACTCTGTGAAATGGGTGTGGCTCAGCGGAGGAGCCCTCAGAGGTCCATGGTACTGCTGGGGAAAGGTGGTCGTAATGAATGGACAGTGCCTTCAAGCAGGGGACAGGACTGTCACCAAAGACCTTGCTGTGACAGGCAAACCTCTCAGCTCAGGCCAAAAGCACTCCTAAAGAGATGATGGACATTGCTTTAAGGAGGCTTTCCTTCCCAGAAGGCCAAAACAAATATTTCAACTGCATCCCAACAACATAATATCAATATGCATGCTTTAAAAAAAACAAAAACTTCTTTATTCTTGTCCTTAATTTTCCATAATTTGAACAAACTGCCTCAGTCCAATGAACATCTTGGGGTTGGTAACAGGTCAAAGGTTCAATATTACTGTTCTGTACCTTATATTTTAATTAAATTATGTACAGCTTTATATCTCCATTAGTCCCTGAGTTTCTTGAAGGTTGCTGTGACTAATTCTTGGAGCAGAGCCTTGAGAGGCACTGTGACGGGAGAGGTCAATAGCACACACCCTTGAAGCTAGACTGGGTGTCATTCCCTGTTCCCCCTTACCAGCAGCCAATCAATAAACCTCTCCAGTGCCATAGTGGCTTCATCAAAAATTGGAAGAAAATAACACTAAGACTAATAGGGTAGTTCTGAAGGTTATCCATACATGTAAAATAGAGCAGTACCTTGTGCAGGGGAAATACATGCTCAATAAACGTTAGTTATTATTGGGAAAAAAACTCAAAAATATTTACTGAATGAAATTATTAATATACAATGGAGATTTATTAATGCTAGTGGGTTATTTCTGGCATTTAGACTTACATAATGTCTGAAAAATAATCTAGCTGCCTTCACTCAGCAACACTAAACAACTTTGAAGATACAGTATATTTAATTCAGTTTGTATTAATCATGTTAACTTTGGGTTTGCAGTTACACAAACAATGAAAGGATTTTTCTTTTTTTTTAATGTTTTTCATTCTTTCCTTCTTTCTTTCTTTTTTTTTTTTAATTATTTTTTAAGCAGGCTCCATGCCCAATGCAGGGCTTGAACTCAGGACCATGAGATAGAGAGTCAATGCTCTACTAATTGAGAGAGCCAGGCACTTCTGAAAGGGATTTTTATTTTTTTATTTTTTTAAAGATTTTATTTATTTATTTATTTGACAGAGATCACAAGTAGGCAGGGAGACAGGCAGAGAGAGAGGGGTAAGCAGGCTCCCTATGGGGAGCTCAATCCCAGGATGCTGGGATCATGACCTGAGCCAAAGGCAGAGGCTTAACCAGGTGCCCCTGAAAAGGATTTTTTAAGTGGGTATCTGTAAATGGAATCACCATCCTATTCTTAGACTATTTACTCTAAAATAGATTGAATCCCATAAAAATCTCAGGAGGAGGTTACAAAAGGAAGATAAGCAGTATTCGAGGATTCAGAGATGAAGGAAAGAAGGAAGGAAGGAAGGGAGGGAGGAAAGAAGTGGAAAAGAGAAGAAAAGAAAAGAAAAGAAAAGAAAAGAAAAGAAAAGAAAAAGGAAAAGGAGGGAGAGGGAAGAAACATTAATTACATCACTTTTACAGTTCCTATTAAGTCTCAGAGGAACAGGTAGTGCAATGTTAAGATTTTTCAGAAGACCCAGATTCACAGTGCTTACAGACTGGATAAACAAGGGACCATTTTCCTTACTGGGCAATCCAGTTAACATGCAGTCAGAACACTTACATCGACAAATGGTTATTTTAATACATCCCTAAACAGGTGATGCTTCTGTTCCTCAAAAATCACAGTCAAATCATTGGAACTTCCAGGTATTTCATAAGATTTTTAAATGCCTACAAAGACCCTCAAATAGCCTACACAATACATCAAATTTCAGATGCATAATTTTGATTTCTTTTTTAAGTTACTTAGGGGTTAAAAAAATACTTGAAAAACATTATTTTGGATCAATGCATTCTCAAGTGTGACTATTTATATTTGTGCTTCTTGTGATCTTTGCTGGTAATCTATGATAATCTCACTTCTCATTATTCAAATTGTTGAGTCCCCAAATCATATCATATTCTACCAAAGACCTTCAACAGGGTCCGTCTTCTTCTCATTATTAACGGTTAACCCAATATGACTCTTTCAGAAGATGAGTGTCTGGACAACTGGTCAGGCTGTCAAGAAAAGACAAATAGCTAGAGTAAATCTATTTTAAACTGTGAATGCTTTTTTCAGGAATGCAGGAAGACTTAACTACAGATACGCTCTTCATTTTTACAGGGTCACCATGGAAACCACATTTCATATAGATCAGAATATAGAATTAGCTCACATCTATTAGTACACATGGAAATCATTATCTTACACATGTGAGGGATAGGTACCCTCTCTTTGACCACGTAAGGAATCCCTGTGTGAGTGGCAGCAACACATACCTGTGAGGGCCCAGGTGTCTCACTCTCTTAAAATGGCCAATCCCTTTACATCCTGGGGTTGAGCATCCACCATGTTCAGAAGCTTCCATTAATTCTAAGGGGTCTATAAGAAAACAAGGGGGGGAAAATGAGAGAAAGAAAGAAGGGGGCATAAAATTAACCAGAAGGCTATAAAATAAAAATTAAAAATCTTAAAAGTCTTTTTAAAGGTTTTTCCCTATGCTTTTGTTCACATTATTTATCTTTCTTCAATAGTGAAACGGTAGACTTTGGTCTAAACCTCTGTCAATGTCACAGATTCCAGAAACACCTAAATGGGAATTAATGAGGAGATTCTAAGCAATTTTCATCAAGTAACTAACATAACTAATACAAGAATACTGGTATACTGTGAAAATTTCAGACACCACATTGGTATACAGAGAAACAGTTACAGATCCTATTCATACTACCCCATCCACATTTCAGACACTCCCTCATCCCGACAACTATGTCCATGTGTAATGTGCTAGATGTTGTTCTAAGCATTCCCATATATACCTGTGTGTGTGTGTGTGTGTGTATATATATATATATGTATCAAGTTTTTGTTTTTGTTTCATTCAGTCACATATAAGGGATAACATAGATGTGCACTATTCTGAAACATTTTTTCTCTTTGGTCTTTAACTTCATGTCTTGTAAATCTTTCCATCTCGATGGTAACATTCTTTATGGCTGTTGCAGTGTCTGTATTATGAATGCACCAGAATTTAACCAATCTCTGTTTCCAAGGTTTGTTAGTTTAAATACAGCGTAACAAATGGCATTCATGTGAACTTTTGTACCTTTACACAGCCTATACGGGGCATCCAGAAGTGAAGCCACTAGATGGGGGACTGCATGCTAAATATTTTAAAACCCCACAATAATCTATTTCCTACATATTTTCTGTTACAATGTATATGTTTTCTTTCAAATAGAAATCACAGTATGTTAAGTTTTCCATGTTTACTTTTTTAAACATTGAATTTAAAGAAAATTTTTACTGAGGTTATTATAAATCACATGAAGTTTTAAGTAATGATTCATATAGAGACCTTGTAGACTTTGCTCAGTTTCTCAAAATGGTAACATTTTGCAAAACTACAGTATGAAATCACTCCTGATACATTAAATTTTGATAGTCTGACAAACTGTCTTCCAAAAATTCAGTATTGATTTTAAAAGGTGAGGAGTACTTCTAAATAAAAGTAAGAAAAATATATATAAACTTCGCTTTTTCAAACATTACATTTTCTCTTTTATATTTTTGTGACTGTCATGTGACTGAAAATGTAGGAAAAGGATTACATAGAGAAAAAATGTACAGTGAGAAAGAAACAGAAATAAAGGATAGGAGAAAAGAACACTTTAAACACCCCATACAAGAACATGGAAACATTTATTTAAATTATTCTTGTATCTCTTACTCAAAGGAGGTTGAAGAGGATGCCCGGTTTTTGAACACCAGCCCACAGGGTGAATGTCTGGAGAATCTGCATCTACCCAGTAATCATAGCAGCTGTTCCAGCCATCAAAGTGAACCTGGATGACAGAAAGAAATTAACAGTATAATTCAGGTCACGAAAATCCCTACAATAGAAGTTTTACCCACCATAACAATTTTCATTCTCTTCTAAATTATACAGTAGACTTAATACTAAATACATTTTTTCAATTATTTAAATTACTTCATTTACACTATGAGAAAAAAAAAAGGCACTTTTGACTTATTTTTAAATTATCTGTCCACTAAGAAATGTCTTGCCAGGAGTACTTCTACAGAGATATTATTATATGTATCTTCCAACACTAGAACATCTTGAATACATAACGTCTTCATATAAGCAATGCCAAACACCCAGTAAATATGCCTTGAGTAATGAATACATCAGGGCAGGGACGGAGAAATGGGAGGGGGTAGTAGAGAGGCACAAGGGCTTTTCATATAAATGTCAACTCTTCCAGAGGTATGCTAAAAAGGCTTTTTAAACAAATTCAACATCCTATTAGAAATACAACCAGTTTACAAAATATCTCTCCATCCACTGCATTTCTAAAAAACATTTTTTTTCTCATAAATAATTACAGTATCTCTCAAAAAGATTTTATGTTGGTGCCACTGTTACTGGCCACCACGTGGAAGAGCACCTGGTCCCCCAGCTAGGGTCACTAAGGATCAGCTAAGTAGCTTTTAATTATTACATATACTTTATCTTTTAGGATGGAAGATTTGCCAAAAGGCTATAGATATTTTGCTTTTACATCAAGTTTGCCAGCTACATCTCCTTAAGTCTGTGAATTCCTTACTCCTAACCAGACAACAGAGGCCATATGGATGAAACATGCAAACATTAAAGGCTGAACAACAAAAGTTCTAGAACAATGCATAAGTGAACATGTTTGTAATCTCAGAGTAGGATAACCTTTGTAAGCAAGATGCCAAACTCAAAAGCCGTGAAAGAATAGACTGTTCAACTGACCACATGAACATTAAAAACTTGAGAGTGGCAAATATTCTGTAATGAGTGGAAAATACCACAAAAAAAAAAAAAAAAAAAAAAAAAGGAAGGCCCTGGAGAAACCTCCAAAATACATTTATTATATATGTAACAATGTACTCTGTTCCTTAATGTATATAGTTATCATATATTAACATAGTAAGATTAAAAACCCAATAGAAAGATGAAAAATAGATATAAATTGCTCATAAATAATAAACTAAGTATAGTTAGTAAACATATAAGAAGATAATCTATTACACTTATAAGCAAAACACTACAAATTAAAGTCACAAGATGCAGTTCTTTCAACCTGTCAAAAATGTGCCACTTGGGTATTTCCTAGAGTTGGTGGGTATGAGAATAAAAAGCTTTCTCTTGGACTGCTGACAGGAGTATTAATTAGCAAATACTTCTGATATGTTATTTGCAATAACAATCACTTAAAATATACCACCCTTGACTTGATAATCTCAGTAACTCAACTCTTGGTTTACAGTACAAAACAACCTGGGTATCCACCGTTAGGGGACTGGCTAGCTAAATTATGGTACATCTGTATGACAGAATAGTACAGAGTTGTTAAAGTACATATATACAGGTTCAAAATAAAGTCCTTTACAATGAATCTACTTTCTCAAGCTGAAAATCAATCAATCCTAGAATCAAAGCCCACAGAATCCCATACCTGGAAGGAATCATAGGTATTATCTTAAAGAAGAGAAGAGATCACACAGCTAATTAGGAGAAGTTACAAAGCCTAAAATTCAAGGATCCAAATAAAATTACTCATCATCCACATGCATTGAATATAAAAGCAGCACTTACATAAAATTACCTAAATCAAAGTAACCCCTTCTTTTCCTCTGATCAAAAACAATGCCCAATTAACAGTGAGAAGACATTCATGATAATTTTCTAAAAATACCAATTTATGCTATCAATGCTACCAATAAATGAACACACATAATTTAGTGTTAAAGTAAATTTAAAGTGTCCTAATTCTCAACTAATCAAGTGATTACCCTATTTTACTACACATGAAACTTCCCTGGATTCTGATCTTGCTATTCCTAAATTCCATTTCTTGGACACTGGAATCAATGTTCACATAATGTATGTCTCATTTGTTGTAAATAAACTCCTAAATTTTTTAAAATTTAGGCATCTTCCTATAGCAAACATACTCAATCCTAACAAATAAATGGTTCTCCACCCCCGCTACAGATCAGAATTTTCTCAATGATGAAAAGGAGAAAGAGATAAAGGGGGAAAAAAAAAAACAAACCGGCTGAGCCTACCTAGGAGATTGTTAAACCACAGGTTTGGTTTTGCGCATACTTATGCTGTTTACTCAACGTCTAAGTAACTGAGGTGTGCGCTCAGAATTGAGACCCATGGATATTAACTAGTACATTACTGTACACCAATAGAGTCTCTGAAAGTCTTGATATCATAAATAAACAAAAGGGTTCTTCTTAAAGTTTCCTTACATATGTCTTTAAGAATGTTTATGGTAGATCTAGCATATCTGTTGATACCACAATGTGTCATAGTTTTCCATGAAACTGAAACTTAGTTTGGCAATGAGAAGTTATCTATCTAGGATTAATGTACTTTAGATACCATAGATAAGTCTAATACCACCTATAAACTAGACTGGTAGACAATCTGGAGAATTTTAGTAGTTTAAAGTTATAATTTCAGAGATAAAATTTAGTTTAGATATTATGAACAGAGGTAACAATAAAATTCTCTTTGATAAGTACCAAATATACTTCAAAATGCTATCTGAAAGTATATAAAAAATAATATATGCAAAAGTTAATACTAACCCGAATCAAAATTCTCATTCTAGAAGCCCAGATGAAATCATTTTATTAACGTCTGTATAGTTTTTTAAAGTTTTTTTTTTTTTAAGATTTTATTTATTTGACAGAGATTACAAGTAGGCAGAGAGGCAGGCAGAGAGAGAGGAGGAAGCAGGCTCCCTGCTGAGCGAGAGCCCGATGTGAGGCTCGATCCCAGGACTCTGAGATCATGACCTGAGCCGAAGGCAGAGGCTTTAACCCACTGAGCCACCCAGGCACCCCACATCTGTATAGTTTTATTTCATCTCTTGTAAATTCTACTACTTCAGTTGCTGGCATATTAAGAGGTTTTAAACAAACAAAAAATCAGACACTTTAGTAATGTTGTTATAGTTTTACTCTTGCTGGTGACTATTTTGAAAAGAAATCCAAAGTCTAACAAAGAACAATAAAGGAAGATACACAAATGTGTAACATGAAATACTTAAAACTTTTACAAACCCAAAAGAGACATACAAAATATTTATAATACAAATGTTCCACTAGAAATACAATTATATATGAAAGCAACTCAGCAATAATTCTAAATTTAATAAAAATTCTAAAGAAAATAATATGAGGGGCACCTGGGCAGCTCACTCAGTTAAGTGTATGATTCTAGATTTGGGGTCAGGTCATGATCTCAAGGTTGTGAGATCAAGCCCCAAGCTGGGCTCTATGCTGGACATGCAGCCTGCTTAAGCCTCTCTCTCTCTCTCTCTCTAAAAAAAAAAAAAAAAAACAAAAGAAAGAAAAGAAAGGAAGGAAGGAAGGAAGAAAATAAGACGATTATGGATCGAAATACAGTGAGTAACACTTAACTCACACATATCTAAAATTACAGTTTAGGAAACTGGATACATTTTTATCCAGAAGCATCATTTGGAAGCTTTATAAATTCTTAATACCCCTTACTGACAACTAATCAAAAATAAGACAGTTAATATTTTAGAAAGCACACTATTTCTTAAAAAGAGAAAGGTTGTGGAGCGTAACAAATAGCATGGAGGACAAGGGGAGATGGAGAGGAGAAGGGAGTTGGGGGAAATTGGAAGGGGAGGTGAACCATGAGAGACTATGGACTCTGAAAAACAATCTGAGGGGTTTGAAGAGGCGGGGGGTGGGAGGTTGGGGGAACCAGGTCATGGGTATTAGAGAGGGCACGGATTGCATGGAGCACTGGGTATGGTGCAAAAAAAAGGAATACTGTTACGCTAAAAAAAAAAAAAAAAAAAGCAATAGAGGATTGGGAGAAAATTCTCAGAAAAGGAAATCTGTCATATAAAAGCAAGGTAATAAAAGACATTTTATGTCATAAAGTAATATAAAAAACCACACATACATGAATAAATAAAGGACAAAAATTTCAAAAAAAAAAAAAAAAAAGAGAGAAAGATTGGATTTTCTCTTCTTGTGAAAGGCAACTCAGTAAAGCACATTATAGACCCAGGTGCTTATCTCCACTCTCTTCTGAAATTAAAGTTATATCTGCAAAGGTCTAAAGCCAGGAGGACAAATGGAGAAGTAAAGTGGCCATCAGTTGAGAAGTGACGGTAACCAACGACGTGAGTGGGGGGCAAACAAAGGAGTGCTGACCTACAGGATAGAGTGGGTGGGGGGCAGCCTAGGCACCTGAGAACAGCACCAGAGCAAACAGATGTACCAGGCAGAACCCAAGAAGGACTCAATCTGGTGGCAGCAGGTAGGAGAACTCCCATAGTGTGCTCCCCAACTCCCCCCACCATGTTAATTGCCCCTTCAACAACCCTGCCAGAGAGTAGAGGCTTACCTTGTAGAGAAATAAAATCACTAAGGCTCTGAATTCTAGAACAAACATCCCATGGCCATGGGTGGGACAGAAAGTAAGGAACTGAGCAAGAGCGGCACATTCCAACCCCGTCCTTCTATCTCGCCCAGCAGCCACCAGGGAGGAGACTGGCAGAAACTGGAAGGTTCCAGAGAAGGACTCAGATGCCAAAAATGGGGAATCTTCATGTGAAAAAGCTGGCTCTCTGCTTTCTTATCAAATGGTGAAATCCACTTGTCTCTAAGTCCCACCCATGAAAACAGTTAACTTTTTAAGCATTTTTTCTTAAAGAATACAGCCAGTCAAGGACCTGACATTTGACATTTGTTTCTGGCTGAAGAGAACTCCTGGCTCCTCACTGGGATCTGTGGCTACACTTGACGTTACCAGTCTCCAACAGAACAAAGTGGATCCACCTTCCTGAACATTCGTTGACCCTGTGAAAGGTACAATCTGATCTTCTTTGTAAGATTACTTCTCTTTCCACATCCTATATTAAAAGGATGTGCTTCTGTACTTTTCTTCTGAAAAGTCTACATCTAATACAATCCCATCAGAAAACATTAATCTGCAAGTTTTCAGGAAAAAAAAAAAAGAGCATACTATTGAAGAATGAGGTGCCATATTCAGGAGAAATCACTCTATGATTTATGACAGACTTTTAATATTTCGAGTGTGTTCTGGGAGAAAGAACGGAGATACAACATAGTAACTGTCAGTCACAAATGAGAAATTCTTGCATTGATTAAAGGAAAAAACTGGATAAACACTGACAAAGATGCACAGCTGTTTTATTTGCATATTCCCACGGTCTGATGAATTACAGGACCTCATGAGTTAAATATCTGCCTAAGTTTCCATCCAAGATATCTTAGAACGAAAGACAAAACCCCACCAGAGTACACTCACTTTTATTCGGTGATCATCCGTGTCCGCAACTGTTGCTACTCTAATAAAGATGGGATTTCTTTTGTCTATGACTTCAAGCTTCATTTTCTTCTGAAATCCATGTGGAGGTTTCTGCCATACAGAAAAGTTTACATGGTAAGATTCAGAGGAAGAGAAGGTGGGCTCCGCGTCACAAAGACAGCATAAGATGAGCTATTTACAGAATCAACCTTCTAACTCGCAAGTTCCTACAATAGCTTTGGACCTTTCCCTCCCTATCAAAAAACACAATCCCAAATCACATGGCCAAACCCTGAGGCAACAGAAACAGCCAGAGCACCCAGCCACAGGAGCAAACAGAAAGCAAAGATCTTAAGATAAAATTCAAAATGCTTCAGTTATTTGATTAGCCACAGGGAAGGCAAGAAGTTTTTCTCATTAGTGAGAAGAAGGCGTCTTGGCAAAAATCAACAAGCATTTAAATAATTTACAGAAAAAGAGGGAAGAACTTTAAAGTGACAGAGAAGTGACACAGAGATTAGAAACGATCAGACCAAAAAGCAGATGTCTTTAAAAAAAAGGAAAATTAGCCATCAAAACATACAAGATGGAATCCGTCCTGTAAAAACAGAAATGAGTAAGGAGGACCTTTGCTCCTAGACCTTAACTACCTACGCCTCAGTCCTCAGCAGAAACCTGCAAACCTCGAAAAAAGCGTCAAGCTGCAGAAGGCAAGGTGACTGCTATGTTAGGCAAATTGCTTAACTTTTCTGAGCTTCAGGCCCCTGTTCTTTAAATTGGGTATAACAAAACAGTGGCTCTGAAAATTAAGTGTGAAAATTACGTAAAAGATAAAAACCAATCAATGCAAGGCACCTGAAGGCCAAACTAGATAAATCATAGTTTTCTCTCTGGTATCATTTTGACAGGAGACATGCAGGCTGATACTGATGTGATTTTATCCAGTTCAAAGCAAAGTGCAATGCAAGTTCTTCTTTGTAACAGCTTGAGTTAAAGTCAGAGAGTCAGGTAAAAATTCTTAAGTAGGTCATAACTCTATTCATTTTTAAATCCTAAATTTACTATCAGATATGCTGTTTTACATGGCTTTTCTTTATGTATTATGATTTTTCTTTCAAAAATTTATGATGTTCTTTTCTATATTTGGGCCCATACTTCTAATTAATTCTATCATTAAAAACTCTAGCAATTTATACGTGAGAAAATCATTTAAAGAAAAGTGATGCTTATGACAGACTAATTATGCTACATTAAACTATTTTTAAAATATTTAATATAGTTTTCTTTAAATTCACAGAAAACTAGAAATTATAAAAGAAGTTTTTAGAGATAAAATTTTTTAAATACATTTCATTACTTATTTTTCCCTTGCAAAGAAATGAGGTTTACTTTGAATCTTACCAAGTTATATGTAAGATGCAATGACTCCGGTTAGAAAGATACCATTAAAAAAAGCAGGTGACCTTGTAGTTTGATAATTGATAATGATTGATAAAAACATGCTGATTAATAGCAATAAAATGAAAAACAGCATCTCAGCTTGCCATAAACAAATCTAAAGGAATCGCTAAATACAATTTTCATTAGAAAATATCCTATCTTGTTTTGGTTTTTTCAGAACATCTACCTGGAAAAATAGAAGTTTGCCATAAGACCACAACAACTCATTCCATACCAATTCAAGCAGAATTATTTTCCAAGGAGACAGGTCCAAAATGAAAGTATTTTCTGGATGCGAAGAATAAAAACTCCAGCAACAACTTTGACTCTCAAAATTGTAAGAAGTCAAAAACATCTTCTGTGGTCTTTTGTTTCCCTCCCTTTCCTATTTTGGTTCACTTGTACTCTCTCTTTCTGTTCTTGAATTTCATTGAATGTACACCATTGCCAACACAAATTAATCAAATAGTGTAAAACAGATTAACTCACAACTTTGAAAGCTCTTGCAGGAGCAGGTAAAGAATTGGTTTCTTCTAAGTATTTATCCCAAGAAAAATGTTTCACATTTGGATAACCTAAGAAAGAAAAAAGAAAATCCTGTCAGGTTTCACCAAAATGATAGTGTAAACCACAAACTGACCTGTAAAATGAGGATATATTATTACTATAACCTAAGAAATTATGTTCCTATTCCACATAATAACTTTAAACTGAGTAATACACTCAGAACTGTTTAATAACTATATTACTTTCATCTTGATCAAGACTCCTCTATTACCTTTTAAATGAAAATTTAAGATATACGTATACATATAATTTATATTCTCGGGTAAGTCCTATATACAGATACACACAAACAAAAGTACCCTTTACTGTCCAATTATACTAATCTAGGAAAATCTCATGTACACACAGACAATGCACAGTTGTTTGTTATGTGTCATATATATAATACATAGGGAATAGAAAGCACTTATTAAAAAGAATGAGGCAGATTTACATATACTAATATGTGACATATTCCAGATATATCATCATATTATTAGGTCAAACAAACGAAAGTCATAGATATGGTATTTTTTTTTTTTTTTAGATTTATTTTATTTTTAGAGAGAGTGTGAATGGGGAGAGACGCAGTGAGGGAGGGAAAGGGAATAGGAGAGAGAATCCCAAGCAGGCTACGTCCTGAGCTCAGAGCCCGAGGGGGGGGGGGGGGCTTCATCTTACAACGTTGAGTAAAACCAAGGATCGGGAAGCCCAACCAACTGAGCCACCCAAGTGCCCCAGGTCATGGAACAGTGCTCAGAGAATATGTAGCAATAACTATTCCTCTTTCTCTTGCCTCCTTTTGTTTCCTCCAGAGTCCAAAATCCATTAGGCAGGCATGAGCAGGAATTAACAGTGGCTATATAAAGAGGACTGAAAAAATAGGTAAATATACTGAGGTAAAAGAAGGCACACTTCTTACTGACTGAAAAAAGAGGTATAAATAGAGAAAGTAGAAAACTAGAATAAACTTAGGGTTCTTGGATATGAATTGGAGCTAAGGATATAAATTCATTGTTTTCAATGTCTAAATAGATACATAAATATACAGAATTTTAAAAAATATTTTCACAAGAGTGTATCTCCTAACTATGTCATCTGAGAGGACAGAAGTAGTATCATCCCAGCAGCAACGAGCACACCTACTTGTTTAGATTTTAGTTTGAATCAGGGAAAGTATAGAATAAGCCTAGCTATACCAGAAAGTAGGAAGTTCTCAAAAAATGATTAGAACATGTCAAAGGACATAGTAGAGCTTAAAGGGACTCCCATGGCCAAATGTGAGAAAATCTGGACATGGAAGTAAATAATACTGATTAGAGATTATAACTCATTGATAAAAACAGTAATGTATGAGTCCATACAGAGATAAAGAAATTAACTGAATGAATAAATGCAAAGATGAAAAAGTTATTCTTTATAGAAGAATATTAGCTAATTATGTACAAGGAATAGAAAATTAGCATTTAGCAGCTGTCAGAATAATAATTCATACTAGAAATATCAACAGATGTTAAAACTAGTGAGTGATGCCAGGATGAAGTACAGGATATTTATACAATCTCAAATTATCTCTCCACAAAATACTTATTAATTAGAGAGGGGAAAAAATTATGTTAGTGAAGAAGCCTGGCAAACACCATCTTTTTTTTTTTTTAAGGTTTTAAAAATTTATTTTAGAGAGAGTGTACATGTACACACAAGCAGGGGGAAGGGCAGAGGGAAAGGGAGAGAGAATCCTCAAGTAGACTCTGAATAGAGCAGGGAGCCCAACACAGGGCTCAATCCCAGGACCCTGAGATCATGACCTGAGCCAAATCAAGAGTTGGATGCTTAACCAACTGAGCCACCCAAATGCCCCTGGCAAACACCACCTTGATCAATTAATGTTAAAAAATCAAGGAATGAGACAAACTGACTTCATATGCCACCTGAGAGGACGCAGTGAGCACAGAGCACTGTTTCTGTGATATTCCTGCCCAAATATATAACCCGGATCTAATAAAGTGGAAATGCTAAGCATATCCAAATTAAGTGGCACCCTACAAAATGACTAATCTGTGGGGCTCCTGGATGGCTCAGTCAGTTAAGTGTCTGACTTCGGCTCAGGTCATCATCTCAGGGTCCTGGAATCAGAGCCCCACATCAGACTCCATACTCAGTCGGGAGTCCATCTGTCCCTCTATCTCTCCCCTGGCTCATGCACTCACTCTGTTGCTCAAATAAATAAATAAATAAAATCTTTAAAACACAACAACAAAATGACTAATCTGTAATCTTTAAACATACTGACATGAAAGTCAAGGAAAACCTAACTGAAGGAGAGTAGAGGGATGTAACAACCGAGTGCAATGTCTGATCCTTTTAGAACAAGTGATAGCACTGATAAGACTGACGAACTTGAATGGGTCTTTGGGTCAAGGGCATAGATGATTTCTACTATTCTTGTCCCTTTTCTGTACCTTTGAAGTTGTTTCAAAATAAAGGTTTAAGAGTAAGTATTATGCAACCATATCTCTATGAATACAAATATTTTACAATATATTTTAAGGACCATATCTTGCAAAATTTAAGCAGTATTAAAGCTGACTGCACATGCATAGAAATCTGTATACAGAGAGGCAAAAAGATTCTTCTGGAGAGAGAGAGGGACAAACTCTTAAACCATTATGAGAGCGAACAGCCATTACCTCTATTTTCACTCTAAGGTTTTCAGAACAAGCATGTATTAATGCACAACCAGCTAATTCAAAAGAAAATCATTTTAAAAGTCACCAAGACTTTAATTTTGGAAAAAGAACAGTAGACATGCTATATACTTCAAAGAAAACATGAACATGGGGCGTCTAGCAGGGCAGCTGAGAGGACTGATCAAGGATGTGGCAAGGGTGGCAGAAGGGGCAGCTGCCTCTGGAGAGTGACTGGAATCCTCACACAGGACATCAGAGATGCAGCCAGGAAGCTGCCCTGGGAGGAAAGAGGACTGGAGAAAGCGTATCTTTGCTGTCAGCGTTTGGTTACTTTTGAACATGAAGTTCAGATTTTTAAAATTTGTCAAAAAGCTATGGCTTTTCTCTTCCACTAAGTTACAAAAGTCCACAGAAGGAGACAGATGACTTGGTTATCTGCCTCCCATTGTAAGTCAACAACAATGCCTGACACCAGCCCTTCCCACGGTACTTAAGCCAGTGCTGTGAAGACATAACCAGGAACCTGCTGTTCACTGGTCTCTGTTTATCAGATCTCTGATTATGACGAAAAAGGTGGGGAAGAAAGAAAAAAATGGATCAAGACTAAATTGGGTAATCTAAAAGAATCCTCCTAGCATCTCAGATGCTAACAGTGGCACACAGGTAACTATGCGATCAGCATTCACCGGCTCCTAATACTACGTAAGCCGTGGGACACAGGAGAGCCGTCCAGGGAAAGTCTTCCGGGCGGCCGGACAGTTGAGCCGTGAAACTGTTAATATCTTGCTTTAACACTTCATTGTTTATGCTAATGCCCTTTCATCTTCAAGACAGCTCTATAAATCAGTAAAGGATGGGGCTTTTGTCCCTTCACACAGGAGAAAAGTCAGAAAGCAGAAGGGACTCATCTCAGCCATCCCTGGGATGACAGAAGTGGTCCCCTGGGTGAGTAAATGATCAGAGACTAAGACATGGTACCGAGGAACTGGAGACAAGCCCCCACCTGCAATCAGCTGTTAGAATGGAATGAGACAAGTACTGGAAGCTCCAAGCTGAGTCTTTGCTGCCATCAACATCCACAAATCAGCTCTAAGCAAACTAAGCAGCTATCCTTTGCCTGTGACAACGGAAGTTGTCATCGCTCACACAAGTACCCATAAGTAACCACACAGAGTGCAGTGACACTTTCCACCAGCTGATACCCCTGTCTTTTCACCCAGGTGGCTCCTTTGAAAGGCATATGCTTGGAAACCTGCTGTCTTGATTATGCACATGAAAATAAACTCAACGTGACCAAGGACAGAGAGCCCATTTGTCAGCAGTACACCATTCCCTCTCAAAGAGGGCGTGAGGAAGCGGAGAGGGGAGAGGGGGCCACAGGGCTGGAAACGGATGCTGAAGTATTTGTATAGCACAGAGAACAGAGAAGAGGTACTACCAGCAAAAAGGTGCAAAATCGATTTTGGAAACAACAACCCAATGGAAAAAGTAAAAGTGAGTATGTGAGTTCTGAGCCAGGTTATTAAAAAAAACAAAACAAAACAAAACTAAAGCCTAAAGTTCTCACTTAAATGTGAGCACTGTGCGTTTGTCAGAACTGACTCACATGTGGGTCAAGGCTCCATCCACAGTGCTGTCCCCTATGCCCATTTCTCTATGTTCGTTAAAGCTTTACACAACTCACTTCTGTGGTTAGACGATATATTTCAAATATTAATGCAAGGTCTAGAAATGAATTTCAACTTGAGAAATAAAAGATCTTTTAAAAGAAGAACTTGGGGCGCCTGAGTGGCTCAGTGGGTTAAGTGTCTGCCTTCAGTTCTGGTCGTGATCTCAGGGCCCTGGGGCTGAGCCCCACAGGCTCCCTGCTCAGCAGGGAGTCTGCTTCTCCCTCTCCCTGTGTTCCTCCCCCCAGATCATGTGTATGTATGTGCTCTCTAATAAATAAATTCTTTTAAAAAAATTAAAAAAAAAACAAAAAACTTATTTTCCAAAGAAGACAACCTTTGATACTCTGTTATGGACTCAACCAATGTATATACTTCTAGAAGTACTGGAGGTCAGCAAACTGCCTCTTGCAGGCCAGCTGCCTGTTCTTTGCAAATAAAGTTTTATTCAGACATAACTACGTTCATTCGTTTCTATATCATTTAGGGCTGCTAAGACTGAATCAAGTAGTTGTGACAGAGATCATATGGCCTACAAAGCCATAAATATGTCCTATCTGGCCCTTTATGGAAAAAGTTTGCAGACTCCTGATGTATATGAAAAATAATATTAGACACATAAGGGGCACCTGGGTGGCTCAGTCGGTTAAGCGTCTGCCTTTGCCTCAGGTCATGATCCCAGGGTCCTGGGATGGAGCCCTGCATCAGGCTTCCTGCTCGGCAGGGAGTCTGCTCCTCCCTCTGCCTGCTGCTCCCCCTGCTTCTGATCTCTCTCTGAGAGATAGGTAGATAAAATCTTTTTAAAAATAGCAGACACATAATAAATACAAACCTGGTGGAGTAATAAGTGTTCTTCTATGTTCTTTACACCAACCAACTGGATGAATGTGTGGACTTGATGCTTCACACCTGTAGTTATATAAACCACAAAACTGTAATTATCAGGACAAATTCTCAGATACAAGTAAATGTGTACATAAATAATCATATACACAAGCAAGCTAAAATTATTCAGCATCTGTAAGGGCAAACATATGAAAAGCAGGAAGCTTGATCACCCTCAAAAAGCAAGCGTACTATTTCTATCATCTGTCACAATGGCAGAGACGAGGCATTAAGATGGGGTAGCCCCTTCCTATCCTCTCTCTTCTCCCCTCTGCCATCTTTCCTTCAGTCAAGCCCGTATTTTCATAAGACTCTTCAGCAGCATGCATTATGTGGCCTCTGAGTCCTTGCTCCTGATCAAACCTGTTCTATGTACTCCTGAACTTAATGTGCAACATTCATTTGCTCGCTCATTCATTTTAAACACTGAGCACTTACAATGCATCAGACACTAGCACAGACACAGAGGATACAGTAGCACATAAAACATGTACAAAGTTCCTGCCTCTGCAGGATCTTCAGTATACCGGGAAGAGAAAAGAAATAAATTAAAAAAATATGTACTCTGGAGGCAGAACACTATGTGGACAGGAAGTGGAAGAAAGAGGCAGAGAGCAAAAATGGAAAAACCCTTTATACAGTAAAGTCAAATGGGCTTCTCAAATAAGGTGACACCTAAAGAAAGTGAAGAAAGAGAACTGTGCCACTCAAATGCGTAAGAAAAAAGCCATTTCAGGCAGAAGGAATAGCAAGTATCAAGGCTATGAATTGGGAGTCTCACGGCTATGTCAGGAATAGACTGAGGAAAGCAGAGAATAGGAAATAATATCAGGAAGGGTCTTTAGGCATGATAAGGTCTTGGGATTTTAATCAGAGTAAAATGATGTTTACTAAAATATCATGCACGGGGTTTTAGGCAGAAGAGTGGCATAATCTAATTTATGTTTTGAAGTAATTATTCTGACTGGCTGGCAGACAATTAAGCACATCGGAAATGAGATGAGGCTCTTAGAAGGCCTTTTCCAGAGTTGATGATGGTGACCTGGTCCAAAGTGCTACTGGTAAAGATAATAAGAAGTGATCATGTTTTTATACTTTAAAGAAAAAACCAACAGAATATGCTGGTACATTTGATACAGAATGTGAGTGATGTGAAGAAGTCAAGAACATTCCAAGGTCTCGGGCATGGGCCACAGGAAGAATGCAGGACCATTTCCTGAGATGGGAAGACTGCAGACACAGTCTGGCATTACGAATGGTGAAGAGTTTTGTTACCAACATATGTTTGACAAATAGGTTAAGAAGTCAAAGAGATAATGAGCACAAAAATCTGGAGTTCAAAGACAAGATCAAGGGTAAAAACACAAATGTGGGAGTGAGTCATCAGCATTTTGGATGATATTTAAAGTCATGAACAGAGACGAAGCCATCCGGTGAATGAATATAGAGAGAAAACAGAAAAGGTAGGAGGCAAAGATGTTCATGAAGAAATGTCTAGAAAATAAGTGAAGGGAAGAAAGAAGAAAGAAGTCAATGCTGAGTCAAAGTCAAAGAAGAGAAGAAACCAGAACTGATCACTGGATTTATCAATGTAAAGGTCTTTAGCATTCTTGACAAGGGTGTTCTGGTGGAATTGGGGATAAGAAAGGACAGAAACTGGAATAGGGAGGGTTGGTTTTTTAAAAAGTATTTATCTATTTTAGGTGGGAGGATGGGGAGGAGCACAGGGTGAGGGAGGGAGAGAGATACTCGAGCAGACTGCATTGAGCACAGAGCCTGGGCTCGATCCCATGACTCTGAGAGCACGACCTGAGCCCAAACCAAGAAGTCAGACGCTCAACCGTCCACACCACCCAGGCACCCCTGGAATAGAGTGGGTTTAAGAGTAAAATGGATGGATGACAGATGGAGTCGACATGCTTTAGAAGCTGTTTTAAAAGGAAACCAAGAGCAAAAGGAATCTTACTGCTTTTGTTTTTGTTTTTCTTAAGCTGGGAAATGCAGAGGGGAAAGCTGAGTAAGGCATATATGGAAATTTTCTGTACTTTTTTTTTTTTTTTTTTTAAGTAAACTCTATCCCCCAACAGGGGGCTCAAAGTCACAACTCTGAGATCAAGAGTTGCACTCTCTACTGACTGAGCCAGCCAGGTGCCCTCCTCTGTACTATTTTTTAAGTTTAGAATTGCTTTAACATGTTTAGAATTGCTTTAAAATAAAACTCTTTACAAAAGATGGGAAGTATTAGTTCATTTATTCAAGAACTATATGCTGAGCAACGACCATGATCAGGGTAGTGTTCTAGGTGGTAGGTCTACCAGGGGTATCAAAAACCCCCAAATCCCTTCTCTTATTTGGATACTGATAAGAATTAATTTAGCAGAGAGGGATGACCTATTGATGCAGAAGAGAGAAATGACTCAGTGAGAGGGAATGGAATCTCTGGCATGAGAGTGAGCTCCTAAGGCACAGACAGGCACCACACCCACAGTCACAGAGAGGGTTTGGTGTATGGGCAGAGAATATACCCACCAGACAAGACAGTGGGAGCACGTGGACATCTCTGCTGGGGGTCTTTTTTCTCACTGACCAGGAAACAAGGTTATCAGTTGAGGGAGGGTAGGGAAGGAAGTGAGAGAGGTTTGAGGGAAACAATGGAGTGGACTTTAGTGATCTGGAATCACAGATGGGAATCTGTTGGGCAGGATTATGGGAAGGCATTAATGCCCACCTGAGGTTAGCAGTCATGAATGTGACGTTAGATGAGTGAGCACGTTGTGCCTTTCTCTAGCTACATTCAACCACTCAGGTGCAGGCATAAAGTGGGCACAAAGTTAGTTCAACCAGGGTTGGGATTTTGCCAGGAAAACACAATATAAGGCAGAGGAGGCTACAGTTACAATGGAATAGTTATAACAGGATTATAAAATAAATGTATAGGCACCTAGAGACACATGACAATTAAAATCTGTTTTTAAAAAGTTGTAGAATATTTCTTATTGGAGTTCTCAAAATTAAAGGGTGTAATGAAGCTTAAAAAAAATCAGGGCTAAATGATTGAGACAGTTAATGCATTGTTAGCGTATTAAAGACTGTCAAGTTATACCATGAACAAACAAGTTTCAAATTATTTAACCTAGCATTTCCTAAAAATATTTAACTATAAAATAGTGCTTTAGTGAACAGTCCATTAACATCATGTGGAACGCTAGTGTTCTGCAGAACACAGTTTGGAAAATGTTGGTCTAAAGGATGCCAAGGAGTCCAGTCTTGCTCTATTAACCAGATCCACTGAGTCTATCCTAAAAGATCAGGAAATCTCAACACACTCCTCTGAATGGAAAACTAAAAGCCAGAAAGGTAACACAGTAGCTAGAGTTTCTGGTGAGTAAAAAAGTCTTATGACTAGTGAAAAACAAAGATCTTTCTAAAAAATGCTCTAAGTGAATGAGATCAACATATAGTCACCTCTTTACAAACCAACTTTCAGATTAGTAGCCCTGAACAATATCAAAGTGAGTTGATAGAGCCCCCATATTTTTTTAAAGATTTTATATTTATTTGACAGAGAGCGATCACAAGTAGGCAGAGAGGCAGGCAAAGAAGGGGTGGGGGGCAGGAAGCAGGCTCTCTGCTGAGCAGAGAGCCCAATGTGGGGCTTGATCCCAGGACCCTGAGATCATGACCTGAGCCGAAGGCAGAGGCTTAACCCACTGAGCCGTGCAGGTGCCCTGAGCCCCAATTTTTAATGTGGATTTTTCTCAGAATTATTTCAGTGAAATATACCTTTAAATTTATAGTTAAAGATTTCTACCTTTCTCTTATTTTATTCACTTGTTACCTCCTACCACCCTTCCCCATACCAGTATTTCTCTTAATCTATGTATTAGGGTTATGTGTATATGTGTATGTCATTATTTTAGAAATCTGAAAACAAAACAAATACTGCTACGTCAATGCTAAGTCCATACGGCAACTGGTACATATCTTACAATGGTATAATTTCATAAAATATATTTTAATATATAATTCCTTAAAATACATTCTGTTGTGGGAATATACACTGGTGTAGCCACTGTGGAAAACAATATGGAAATTCCTCAAAAAATTAAAAGCAGGGGTGCCTGTGGCTCAGTGGGCTAAGCCTCTGCCTTCGGTTCAGGTCATGATCTCAGGGTCCTGGGATCGAGCCCCGCATAGAGCTCTCTGCTCAGCAGGGAGCCTGCTTCCCCCCTCTCTCTGCCTGCCTCTCTGTCTACTTGTGATCTCTCTCTCTCTCAAATACATAAATAACGTCTTTAAAAAAAAATTAAAAACAGAAATATCATATGATCCAGTGAATCACTCTTGGGTATTTACCCAAAGAATACAAAAACACTAATTCAGAAGAATACAGGCACACTTCTGTTTATCACAGCATTATTCACAATAGTCAAATTATGGAAGCAGGCCAAGTGTCCAACAATTGATGAATGGATAAAGATATGGTAAATATATATAATGGAATATTATTAAGCCATAAAGAGTTAAATTTTCCCATTTGCAACAATATGGATAGAGCTAAAGAGTGTAATGCTAAGCAAGATAAGTCAAATTTGAGAGAGACAAATGCCACATTTCACTCATATGTGGAATTTAAGGAAAAAAAAGAGGGGGGAAGGAAACCAAAAAACAGACTCTTAGCTATAGAGCACAAATTTATGGTTACCAGAGGGGAGGTGGGTGGGAGGAATGGGGGAACCAGGTGAAGGGGATTAGGGATACACTTTTCTTTTTTTTTAATTTTATTTATTTTTTATTATTTCTTTTCAGCGTAACAGTATTCATTGTTTTTGCACCACACCCAGTGCTCCATGCAATCCGTGCCCTCCCTAATACCCACCACCTGGTTCCCCCAACCCCCCCCCCCCCGCCCCTTCAAAACCCTCAGATTGTTTTTCAGAGTCCATAGTCTCTCATGGTTCACCTCACCTTCCAATTTCCCTCAACTCCCATTTTTTTTTTTTTTAAGATTTTATTTATTTATTTTACAGAGAGAGATCACAAATAGGCAGAGAGGCAGGCAGAGAGAGAGGAAGGGAAGCAGGCTCCCTGTTGAGCAGAGAGCCCGATTCGGGGCTCGATCCCAAGACCCTGAGATCATGACCTAAGCCGAAGGCAGAGGCTTTAACTCACTGAGCCACCCAGGCGCCCCAGGGATACACTTTTCTTGATGACCCCTGAGTAATGTGTGTAATTGCTGAATCACTGCATTGTATACCTGAAACTAATATAACACTGTATGTTAACTATACTGGAAATGAATAAAATAAAAGCATTCTGTTATAAATTATATAAACAAGGCTATAAAACTCTATTTCCAGATACTTTACTCTTTACTGAGACACTCATTTGGTTATGGATTATTACTGATTATGTATTGCCTCTATTTCAGAGAAATTCTTATTTTATTTTAGAGAAAGGCAGTAATTCATAGGGCTCATGAAAAATAATAAAAAGAAAACATATACAACATTTGTCTAATTTCTTTCTTCCCAATCTAATACAGCTATCAAACAGTTTTTATAATTACCTGCCAGGCTCATGGTGATTAAAGTAAGAACAGCAACATTATTAATTCTTTTGATTTTATTGCATTTCTCTATAAACTGCAATTAAGAAAAATACCATGGTGTATCTCAGCCATACACATTCCTGTACTACTCGAATCTTATGTAAGGTTTTAATGCTGCCTAAATGCTGATCAAAGTTACCATTTAAAATCAACAGGAAGCCATCTCAGTAGAGAAAACAGAAATGGCCCTGTTTTCATCTATTGTACTCACACTCTGCCCATCAGCCAACACTTCATTGAGAATGAAGTTGGAAGCCTGTGAAATCCTTTCTGCTACTACTACTGTCAAACAAGTCATCTCTTAGTCCCATCTAGTGTTCAAAAGCAGAAACGGAACCAGAAAGAAATGTAATTATAGACGAATGACTGATGGTGAGAAGTTTGTAAACTGTTGATCATTGCACCAGCCCTCCTTTGTTCTTTTGGGTTTCTACAAAAATCATCAAAGAAGTCCATGTCAAACACTTTTTTAAGTCCATTTCAGGGGCACCTGGGTGGCTCAGTCGGTGAAGGGTCCCGACTCTTGATTTCGGTTCAGGTCATGATCTCAGGGTCATGAGACAGAGCCTGTGTTGGGCTCTGTACTCAGCGGGGAGTCTGCATGGGGGATTCTCTCCCTCTGCCCCTCTCCCTGCTTGCACAAGATCATGTGCTCTTTCTCAAAAATAAATAAATAAATCTTAAAAAAATCTTAAAAAAAAAGTCCATTTCATAAGCGAGTGAAAATTATTCAAGAAGACTCCTAAGATCCAGTCAGACCTCGACAGGTAGGCTTTGGAAAGGTCAGAATCCAAAGAAATCACTCACGAAAAACTCATGTTAATATAAGGATAAAGAGAGTAGATGCTAAGATATTCATTTTATGGAAACAGAAAGAGGTTAAGAGATTTCACCAAGCCTTTCAGGTGAAAAGAAAGAGATTCTGGTTTTCTCTAGTCACAGCCAAAAGCTCAACCAAATGCATGTGCTCCAGACTCTGCAAATCTAGGCAGAGAGTCAAATGAGAACATTTCAAGATGCTCACCTAAGGAAAATACTGAAGTCTTCATTTCAAGCAATAATGGTTCAGATTCTTTGAAGAAATACACACCACTCGGCCTTGCCTACTCCCTGAATTCAGAGCATGATGACTCCCTTTATTTCCCAGAACCCTGCTTTCCTGGTTTGGGTCTGCGCCAATTCTCAGGGGCCTCCATTACTCTGTGTTTCACTACTAAACCCCAAACCTCATCAGGCTGAGTTAAGTAGTTCTTCTTTTCATCCCTAATTCATTTCCAATCCCATTCCCCATAGCAGCTGTTTTCAATATTACTAATTTGCTTTAAGATTAAAACGTGATTTTTCACTAACAGGGACTCCTTGGGAAAGAGAAAGGAGATGCCACATCATTATGCTTCTCTCAAATTTTCCTATCATTTCTTCATCTTCTCCAGGCTGACGGGGAAGGGAGCTCCTTTCTCCCCCAGGTTAGCTCTTCCTATAGGACCACAGTCTCAGATATCTTCCTCATGGTGGCCTCATTTCTTCAGCCTGAAAACTAAGCCCAAAACTCTTTTTGTGCAGGAAACCCTACCCTGTTGACTGCCCCCACCCCTAACACCCCATAATCCACTTTCACCTCCAGGACCTAGCTTCTCTGACTGAAGTCCCTTGTAGCCACCTCTTTAACTTTCTGCAAACTGGTTTCTGCTTCTTAAACTTTTATTTTAATCCTCACACCACCCTATGAGGTACGTATTGTTATCCCTTTTGCAAAGGAAGCAACTAAAGCTTAGACATGAGTAAAGTCACTTACTAAACAGATGGGCTGCCATTCCCCAAACATACCTCTGTTTGCTCGCCTGGGCCTAAACACAAGCACATGCTTTTCTCGGCCAGGAATATTCCATCCCAACATCCAAGAGCTGATTCCTATCATCCTTCATGGTCCAGCTCAAATCCCATATCCTCCAGGAAACCTTCCCCAAGAACCCTCCATTCTATCAGTCAGTCTTTCCCCCTACCCACCACCTTAGACAGCAAGTAGTTGGTTCTAAAAACTAAGCACAAACCTTGTACCGTGCAGCCCATGGTTTGTGCCCCTCCCCAGACCCCGAGCCCCTCAGGGAAGAAATGCAGAGCTACCTAGGTTCCTTTCGTCTCTGTAACTGTGACCACCATCAACCCATGCTTCTCAAATGACGACAAACCTGTTAACTTTGACACTGCTCTCAGAAATTGACAACATGCTGTAAACTTTTCAACATTACTTTGGGGAGACAAAAGAGAGTCACCTCTAAACAAACAAACAAACCAAAAAAAACCCAACCCCCAAAAAACAATAACAAAGTTTGAAGTACACTTAGAGATAATGGCCCGAGCCCCCCTGTTTGTTCTAATTCACTAACTTGACTCTTCTCTTTTTCATAGATCTACTTGTTGATTTTTTCTTGCCCTACCTCAACTGGGAAACCAGACTGAAATTCAGGGACAGTTGAAGCTGCAATCTCAATTATGACAGCTTTTCTACTCAACAATCAGTGAAGTCGTGCTGTGCCTTCCTAGTTACCAAAAGACCAGACCACATGAAAATAACATTTCTTAAAAGGAAGGTTCCTTGGCGATTCACAGACCTGTACCCCTGGGGCTAATTAACATTATATGTTAATTTTTAAAAAAAGGGAAGGTTCCTTGCTAGCACCTGGGGGAAGGGAGGAGATGCTCCTTCAAACCAGTGCTCTGCTGAGGAGCCCAGTCTCCAGGCAGTGGAAGAGAGGCTGGGCATTGCTCTGGGAGGACAATGGCATCCTCACCTTGATGGTGATCCTCCCCAACTTTCAAGTCCTTTCTAGTTCTACTATTCCAAGCTATTTAGGATTATTAATAAGTCTAATGACTGTCAAGGGGATAGAATTACGCTGCTAGCAATTACCAGTATAATAAAAGCACATGGGAAACCCAGAGGTAAAGCAAATTTTATTCTAACATATACTATTTCCCCTTTAGTAAAAACTACTTCAACTCTGCATGCATTTTCAGTTTTCCTCTTTGGAAGGAAGAAACATTTCATTGCATTTGTACTACTACAAATGCAGACAGATTTATATACTTGACCCCTTGAATAATACATGTTTGAACTGCACGGGTCCACTTGTACGTGGATTTTTTCCAATATATACAGTACTATAAATGTGTTTTCTCTTCCTTATGATTTTCTTAATAATATTTTCTTATCTCTAGCTTTATTAAAAGAAAACAGTATATAACACTCAGCATGCAAAATACAAATTCATCAACTGGCTATGTGATCAGTAAGGCTTCCAGTCAACGGCAAGCTATTAAGTTTTTGAAGAGTCAAAAGTTACACACGAATTTGTGACTGTACTGGGGGTGAGAACTCCTGCCCCCTACACTGTTCAAGGGTCAACTGTACATGTTTTCCAACTCCCACTAAGGTAAAAAAAGATGTAAGATCACTATTCAATCCAAATGGGAAAAAAAATCTCATTTCCAAATCATTTTAAATTCAGAAAGCAATCTTATTTGTAACCTCAATTATATACCTAAACAAGTAATTTATATAGATAAAACCCATCCCAAAATTCAAAGATCAAAGAACATAATATTTAATAAAGCTGGAGAAATTCCAATGCATTTAAGCAATTTTCAGTGTGCCATAATTGCATTCTGAGAAAGAGAACACACTGTACTCTTATTCTGACAATGAACAAAATATGATTTCATGTCAACAGTTAGAAGTATAAGTAAATCCTCAAAGTACATTTTGTCCTAAAAATAATTAGTCTGTGCTCATAAAAATAAAAAAATCAGTGTTTAAAAAAATCTTTTTTCTTTGCTCTTTCTAAAATAAGAACCCAGTATCTTTCCTATTCCCTAGGCATTTGGCATCAAAGAAAAATGAATGTGACAAAGTCTTCTAGGCTTTTCATTACTTTTTTCTAGAAGAATGTTTTTAAAGGAAACACATCTTATGACAAACAACTTAACACTTTTAAAACTCTCTAATACTTCTAAGACCACAAAAAATAAACATTTACCCATTTTGTTTAAATCAGACAAAAGCTAAAAATAAATCATCCTAAATGAATCAGAACTTTAAAAACAAAAAGCACTCATTTTAACAAATTTTAATAATTGCTTTAAAGTATCACTGATTTTTAAAAATATTTATTTAAATAATCTCTATACCCAACATGGGGCTCAAACTCATGACCTTGAGATCAAGAGTCACAAGCTCTTCTGACTGAGTCAGCCAGGCGCCCCTGAAGTATCACTTTATTAATGGATCTGGTCATCACTCTGCTACTGTCACCATCATAGCACATCAAACACAGCAAGGGAGAAACACACTTGACCTCAGAACAGATTTATGGTGTTACTCAATTTAAATGTTTTCTCATCGATTCCCTCACTCAAGTTAGGTACAGATAATTTTGAATGAAACAGAAACCACGAATTAGTAAGAAATATGAGGAACAGATGAACATGGTAAGCAATTTGAGAATTCAATCAACAAGTCCAGACTGTGGGAGACTCAACAGGACAAGCACCTTCGTTTCTTCAATAAAAGTTACAAGGGGTAGAGAAGGAGAGGAATAGGAATCTATAAAGAAAGAGATCAGGAGAAACATCAAAACAATCATGAAGTGTACACCTCATTTGGATTTAAAACCATCAAATCTAAAAAAAAGGAAAAAAACAACAACACACAAAAAACCACAAAACTAAGATAATTGGGAAGAATGTTTCAGTATGTCAATAACAAGATAGCATTTATAACAATGAATCTGGAGAAAAAGAATCCCTATCTTTAAAAGACACACACTGAAATATACACTAATGAAATGCTATGCTATCTGAAATTTGCTTTAAAATAATCCTGAAGTTGGGATTTCAGGAGAAGGAATACAGAGAAAACAAGAGTGAATCTTAAGTTGATAATTTTTGATGCTGCAAAGTGGCTGCAGGCAGGTCACTATTATTCTACTTTTGTATATGCTTAAAATGGTCTATATTTCAAAAATTTTTATTGCAAACGGAATGAAAAGACATGCTATGGGGAAAATTATGCTTTGCAGAAAAAAGCTGGGGAAAAACACATCGAAAATATTCAGAAGTACAAGACTCTATGTGGTGTAATAATGGAACTGCTTGTCTACCCTTAAAAGAAATTCTGTAAAAAATACATGTAATGTATAACAGAAAGCATTTAAAAAGTATGAATAGCAAATGGATTCAATGCCTCTCCTTTTTAAAACACTGTAAGTAAAACTGGTCTCTAAGAATCCAATTTGAGGAGTAATGGAAATGATTGACAGCTCAGCTGAATTTTTAAATGTATGCATACTGAAAAGTCAGGTCAGGAAACAAGCTTTCCTGAAATGCAGCAACACCTATATAAATTAGTATTCAATTGATACTGTAACACTGGCCATATTTTATAAAGATATGTTCTCATTGCCAGTGTTCTAGGAAGGAATTAAGTACTTCAGAAATTACCTTCACCAGGAAACTGAATTGTAATGATCAATAAATTTGAATTAGGAATGGAAATCACTATTTCAACTGCTTAATCAAAATATGATGGCTTTATTAGAATTACAGGTATGTGATTTTCTAATATGTTGCTCCTACTACTTTAGTATGTCCCAAAACTCTAAGGATTAAGAATATTCCCCAATTAATATATTTGTATTTGGCAATTAAAAATGTTTAATTAGTTACTGAGAATGAAAATATGAAGGAAAATTATTTTCTCAGAAAATGACAGAGGACACCCAGGATAAGGGGGAAGTATGCATGTCTGGGCACTCCCACATGAACACGTGTTGGGTGGGGGGTAAACCACACTTCCACAGCAGGAATGAGTCAAAATACAAGTCATGAAGTCGAATTGAAGGATACTACTTAGAAATATGTGCCATATGAAATAGGTGCAAAATTAAAAATCTGAAACGGCAAAGAATGGGACAAAGCACTGTTGTTTTCTTGTCATGAGCTTTGCATTAGTATTGTTTCCATGCACCTGGTGGCCTTGAACACACCCATCACAGACAGCACACTGCAACGGAAAAGGTCTCACCAATAGTCATAGCTCTCGTCCCAGTTGTCAAAATGTACCAGGAAACGATTGTCCACCATATCTGTTACCGTAGCAACACAGATGAATGCAGGATTCTTTTTGTCTACAGCTTCGAGCTTCATTCCAACTCGAAAGCCTGATGGGATTACTGTCTACGAAACACACAGATTTAATTAGAGATAAGCACACACTTAACAGCTAGATCTGTACCCTCTCTACACCTCCCCCCTGAAGGCCTGGCATCCGTCAGCTGCCTTCACATTATTTAAAGAGCATGTACTGGTTTTCAAGCAGGGTCGCTTTCCAACAAGCAGCAATGATAAAACAATGTCCTATTGGTACACCCAAGTCACTAGGCGGATATCTGGACCTCCAGACCAAAATACTCATAACCTCACAGAGTTTAATCAATTTCAATATGTGTTCTGGCACCCTAGTTAGACAATTCCACTAGTTAAGCAAGTTTAATTCACCATACAGTTCCCTTTTTGTTTTTCTTGTCCTTGATTACAGACTTAATCATGAAAATTATTTCACACAAAATATGCAGTTAATCAAGTTAAAAATGTGTATGAGTCAGTCCAAGTTCACTCCCATTCCTGAAGCGATCTCTCTAAAGAGTACTCTACTGAAAGTAGGTCATCTTCAGACATGAAAAGCTGCAAATTATTACAACTTTTACCTAACACTACAGATATTATTCACAAAAGCAGCAAAACAAACGGCTGAACACACATGGCCATTCAAAGTAATTTTTAACATAACTAACACCAAACATGATCAGCCATCTGAGTAATGGAACTAAGACAATAACAGCTCAATAAGATTTAGTGCCTGAGGTGCACTAAAATATAAACATTCCTTAGGATCTTGTGTGAGGAAAACTATCCTAACTTGGAGAGATGTACTGGGTATCAGTTATGCCAATCATAACGCCCCAAGTCATTTCTGCCCTTCTTAAAAAAATCCTCTGTCCAGACTTAAGCATACAGATAACTATTCTACTTACTTTAAGCAAAACAACTGTTATCTCTCATTTTACTATAACTATCCAGCTCTCATTACAGAGGTGTAGATAACACGTATCTGAAAATGTTAGCTTATGTCCTAGATGAATAGAAGGAGCAGGAATTAATGGTACACAGACACCCTGACGATACGTTTAAGTCCTGAAATTATTTACCAGGGCTCTGACCACAAATATTTGCATATTCTGAGGTAGAAGAATTTAGGGATAGAAAAGTTAATTGTGTCTTGGAGATCAAACCCATTGCTCAAGATTAAGCTGTACACTAGCACTGCACAGAATTTAAGATGACGGTTCAAGGCAGTTAATCAAATCCCCGACTGAACGCATCCTCAGAGAACCAGAAAGGGATTAGGAATCTTGGAGCAGGCTGCTGAATTTTCCACCTAACTGACCTCCCTCCCTTGTCTTGACAGAGAATACCTACTGACAACACGGTATTTACATTTCAGTAATTAAGCTCTCCTCTCAATTAAGAGATTTTTAAAAAAATGATCTGGCTCATTAGCTCTATTAGTCACCTAAACACACACACACACACACACACACACACAGAGCCCTCTTCAGTTCTCTAATTCAACCTGGCCTGTGCTCAATTCGATCAGAGACTTGTTTAGCCACCAGACCAATGCCTGAAACAACTGGTTAAAACCATTTCACAAACGGAAGGTATTTGGAGTGGGTGAGAAAGTTTCTACCCCATCCTAATATTCATTTCCATTTGGAGGGAACCTCATTACTGCAACATTATTGTCTCTCTCTACGTTCTCACTCACTGTCACCTGACTGGTGAATCTGGAAGAAGGAAGTGGTCCCACTCACAAGAGCAAACTGGCCTACAGGGCATGGAATTTCCACCCTTCTACAGGCTTGTTCTGTCCCTGCGGGGTGTAGGTCTGCCCCAATCCAGTGCTCCTGGGCTTGGGGGATGGGGCAGAAGGGCCAGTACATCGTAATTCGAGGTCTCAGAATCCACGAGCTCATTTGTCAACAGATAGAGGTCATGCATGTACTCCAACTGAGCCCTTAACTGTTAGAAAGATGGTATTTTGGCTTTCCGCCTGCCTGCTCTCTGTTAATTCCAGTTAGATCAGAACGGGGACAAGGAAGAAAAGTGTAACATGTTGGGCTTCCTCAGAGATGCAACAGGGAAAACACCGTGGAAAATGGGAACACAAGTCAAAAATATGGGAAATACATACACATCCAGACTTTGCTTCTGTTACATGGCAAAAGGAAGCTACTCGCTGGAGGGAAGGTGAATCACCGTCCCTAAGCATGCAAATCCCAACAGGGCTACCCTCATTTCACTGCATGAATCCCATGTGAACAGCACTCTAAGAATGGACACTAACAATAAAATATCCCAATTTAATTTTTTATGTACTTTTACTGTAAATTCACCAGGGTTTCCTTCCTGTGTTGCCTTCCACCCTTCAATAAAACACAATAACCATGATTTGGCTATCAAATATGTATTCATGATAATTTTAAGCTAATTTTAAAGTTTAACTAAGAGTGCTTTATTTACCAAAACAATAAAATTTACTATAGTCTCTTGGTATCACTTTTAGTTTATCCTGCGAAACATCAAAAGTCACTTCCCTTGAAAGGAAAAGTATTTTGGATGTACTTACTATATTCTGGTTTTCAAACAATGACTTGGGAGCAGCTTGAGCTCTGCATGTCTTAAGATAGGTCTGCCAATTAAATTCTTCTTCTTTATAACCTTGGATAAGCACATATACACAGATTGAGTAAAATGTAAAAATGTTTCATACTTAATTTTCCATTCCCACTTTCAGCTATACCTCCAACATGCTGAAATCGAACAATCTATTTTTTTAAAAAGACAAAATTTAACTCATAATTCATAACTATGGATTGTCTCACACAGGCTGTGTTTATTTCCAACAAATTGTATTATTTTTTCAATTCTGAATGAACGATAAAGGATATAAATAAAAGGTAATAAATATGTATTATACTCAGGTCTGCTTATTACCAAGCTATTTATATCAGTATTTAAGTATAACTGCTCCACAGTCAATGCTTGAGCGGGGGAGTCAAAATCTTTATTTTCCCCTCACCTGTTATATTTTGGGAAACTCACTTGCAGGAACAAGTTGGAAACTGGAGAAAACAGTAATAAAACAGATAAAATCTTTTTAGTCTATCACCACAAGAATGACAATTCAAGATTTATGAAGTAAGGATGTTGGCAAATTATAATAATGGAAATGTCCTTGCCTTCATGCGCACAATTTCACATTTAATGCTGTTGAAGCCAACATTTCCTTTAAAAAGGAAACTGAGCATTTTATTTTATTGGCTCATGTGCTCTCTTCTACCTCCATTAAAGTCCAGAAGGCAGCACGAAAAGAAGAGCAAATAATTCACCACATATAGGAGGTCAATTTATATAAAGGTTTGCAGATTCTCTTTTTCATCCTCATTTTTTTCTACGTGTTTTTGTTTAATCCTTCAGCCATCTGAAAATACCATCCTGCCATTAATTTTTCACTTAAAACCAAAGGATGGCTAGCCCATGAAAAAATGAGAGCCCTGAGACAGGCCAAAAATACCACACTGGTCACCTGGATCTTTAACACCAAGTAAGCAATATTGAATGAAACAGTTGAAAAGGAAAGAAACAAGATATTATGAAATACACCAGAGATGGACTGGAAAAAGATGGTTATCTGTTATTCTTGGATCTTTAGGTAAAAATGAAACAGGCAGAATCACTGGCAGACTGTAGTATAGAGAACTCAGGAACAAAAAAGTAATTGCTATTAATTCAACCCCCACTCAAACCAGTGTTTAGGGCTACATTCTCCCTCCCAATCTCCTAAATATTAAGATTCGGGAATTCAATGCATAATTTCTAGAGATTTTCTATATAATGAAATATGAGTAAGTAAACTTCGTCATGTCAACAGGTTAGAACTAAATTTTCAAACGTGTTTTTCCAAGGATCTAAATACTCGACCCTGAATAACACAGGTTTGCACAGTATGGGGCCACTTACTCCCATCTTCTCTTCCTTATGATTTTCTTAATAACGTTTCCTTTTCTCTAGCTTACTTTATGGTAAAAAGATAGTATATCATCTATGTAACATACAAAACTTGTGTTAATTTGACTATTTATATTACCAGTAAAGTTTCTGGTCAACAGCAGGCTATTGTAATTAAGTTTTTAAGCGCGTCAAAAGTTACACATGGATTTTCAACTGTGCTGGGAGACGGTGGCCCCAACCGCCGTGTTATTCAAGAGTCAGCTGTGTGTGTGGGAGGGGGAGGGCGGGGAAGGAGGGGTGTGTGTATGAAAGAAATCTGTCACTAAAATTTGTATTCAAAATTAAGTATCAATCTTGAATCTAGGGCATATATCATTGGAACCATATAATTTGTTTAAAATAAAAAATGAAGATGAACAAGTTAAAAAAAAATTAAGTATCAATCCAATGTTATTTTATATACAAATAAGTACATGAACATAGTTTATCATTAAAAAGGATTCTACTTTCTACGCTTCTTTCACTTTAATGAACGCATTTTTCTTCATAAACAATAAGCTTGTTTAAGGGTCTACCTGAATCATCATAAAGTCTGAATTCTTAAAAATTCCAAATCACGGTATAAGGAAAGAAGATTTTACAGCATTTAAAATATGAAACAAAAAAGGGACAATACCTTTGGGAGGATGGAGTTTATGGCCAGTCTTCTCACACCACCCCACTGGGTGAATATCCAGAGCATCTGCATTTACCCAGAAGTCGTAGCAATCAGAGTAGCCGTCAAAGTGCAATTTTATCCGGTATCCACAAACCTGAAATAGGTAAGGCAGGCTGACTGACTAGAAAAACAGAAAGAAATCCAAAATACCCAGAATATCTCTGTATAAAACTTGTTTACAAAATAAAACAAAATCTACTGATTTTGGTACGCAAATAAACATGGACTGTCAGTGTGACATAGCCTATGTTCATCAAAGCGCCCTCATGACCAGCCATAAAAGCAAGTGAACAAAATGACAAAATCTAAAGGCAAAGGCCTTCTCTGGGAAGAACTGAGCTGCTGTGCTTTGGCATTCTTCCCAGTTATATTAGGAGCGCAAAGATACTGCGCGAAGACTGATTTTCCCACATAGCCATGCCCTCTCTCCGTTCTTTATATTGTACCAGCATGCATCAGCAAGGAGGGCCGGCAGGGACAGAGCCAGCCCCGCACAGGGCATGCAGCCCCTGCAGAGTCCCAGGGTGACGCCCCGCTGTCCACTGCCTGAATGCTGGCTCTTGGCCTTGGCAGAGCGCTGCAGACTGTGAGAGCCGGCCAAGGCTGGTACACGGAGGGAGGTCAACAGCTTCACCTCTCTACCAGTAGCTGCATTGGGAGAAAGCGAGAAAAGCCTTCCTCAACTCATACTTAGCAGAGACAGGTTCCCTGGAACGCCGTTAAGAACTCACTTTATGTAACGCGTGCTGAATGCTGAGGCCACGCAGCTGTCTAGAGGGCTGCTCTTGGGGAAGTTCTGAGTTACAACTTCACATGGGTTGAGGAGGGCTCAGCTGCGTCACTCTCTGCCTTGGGTTCTCAGATAGAAGTCCAGCCTCTCAATCCCTTGGCCTCTAGCACAGCAGATGCATTCAGGTGGGAGCACATGACACAGTAGACCTCTAAACACTCCAGGAGCACCTGCTCTGCAGAAGCCGGTCAGGAAGCTTGAGGCAAGAGCGCAGAGCCGGGACCACTAACCATTCTCGAATAATAAGGGAGATGCTTATTTACTGCCATGGAAAGTCCTCTGGAACATACGGTTAAAATCCAAGTGGCAGTAAATTCTAAGAAATGCTCTCAGTAATATACTAGTATACTAGTGTATTATGTATATAATACACTAGTATAATATACTAGACTAAGATAAATATATAAATAGACTAGGACAATTTTTCTCAAAAAATTTCACAGAGGTACCTTGAAATACTAAAAGATATATACATATCTGTTGGTCTAGTTCTTTTTCTTTTTTTTTTTTTTTTAAGATTTTATTTATTTATTTGAGAAAGAGAAAGAACAAGTCAGGGGAGAAGGGCAGAGGGAGAAGCAGACTCCCCGCTGAACAGGGAGCCTGATGCAGGACTCCATCCCATGACTCTGGGATCATGACCTGAGCCAAAGGCAGACACACAGAACTGACTGGGCCACCCAGCACCCCCCTCCACCCCGTTGCTCTGTTTCCTATGTTAAGGAACCACAGTATGACCAAAGCTATGGAGTCACAAGGACCTGGGGTCAAATCCTGCTTCTAATACTTTGAAGTTGTGTGGCTTTGTAAACATCACTTAAGCTCTCTGAGCCTCAGTTCCTTTATCTATAGAACAGAAATGAAAACACATGAACTGCATAGGATTCTTATAAAGATTCAGTGAGTTAATACACAAAACAAGAAGTATGATGCCTGGTATCAGCACTCAACAAATGGAACCTTTTCCCATTATTAAAACCCCATAATCGCCCTCTTATTGCAAAAATAAAGACAAGGCTAGGCTTACCTCAGCCACAGTGAGAACACAGTACACAGACTGATGTTCAGGGTCCACGCCTTCTAATTTCATGCCAACTTTAAACCCATTTTTGTTATATGGAAAGGATTGATACTAAAATGCAAAATGACACTGGTTTTAGTATTTTATCCTGAAAGCCCAATTAAAATGTGACTAATTACCACTCTTAAATAAAGACTAACCAAACAGCTAAGTAATTCTTAAAAATCCAAAAGAAAAGGACCACCAAATAATTCAGTGGAAAATTATCAAAGACTATAAAAAGGTCACAGAAAAGGAAATGTCTTATGTATCTGAAAAGATGCTTAACCTCATCCATGACAGTCATACAAGGTAAAATTACACTAAAACATATTTTCCCTAATCAGGTTTGTCAAGATCAAAAAGTCTGGTAACACAGTGTGGGCAAGGCTCTGGGGGAAGAGGCACACACACACATCGCTGGCAGGGATCGAAACTGGCTCAACCTCTTGCCATCTCCCGCTATCTATTCAAAAAGGACACTCGGTTTGTCTTAGTAATTCTACTTCTGGGAAATTATCCACAGAGATACCCTCATAATGTGCAGAATGACAGGAGTATCCAAGGTCATTCACCAAAACATTTATATGTGGGTATCATATATCTGTCATATATTAACATATATGTTAATAGTGTGTCCACTAATAGAGAGCAACTTATTATGGAAAAGATATGATTAATATATTAATTAACTAATAATCGATATAAAAGAATGATGAAGAAAAAAAGAACGATGAAGGGAATCATGATGGAATGATGGAATCCTTCCAAACTAAGTTAAGAAAAAAAAAAAAAAAGCAAAGTCTCACCCAGTGTGTGTGACATGTTACTATTTGGTTGAAGATGGGGAGGACAGGATCTGTATATCTACTGCTTATTTGCACATACAATTTTCTAGGAAGGGGATGGATGAACTGGTAGCAGTAATCACTTATTACGGGGAGAGGCAAATCTGGGACCTAGAGGACAGGGCTCTGAAGGACATAGTCACATTCTTCTTCTAGTACTCTTACAGTGTGAATTACAAGGCTGTTTCACTGATTCAAGTAATTAGGTGTACCTAAACGTTTTTTAATGTAAAAAAAATCTATTCTACAAAGAATCAAATTTATAGAAAATAATTATATAGAACAAGTCCATATGTAATTACAATTACATTTAAATATTCTTTTTTTTTTTTTTAAGATTTTATGTATTTATCTGACAGAGAGAGATCACAAGTAGGCAGAGAGAGAAGGAGGAAGCAGGCTTCCCGCCGAGCAGAAAGCCTGACGTGGGGCTCGATCCCAGCACCCTGGGATCATGACCCGAGCCGAAGGCAGAGGCTTTAACCCACTGAGCCACCCAGGCGCCCCACATTTAAATATTCTTAATGTAGATGTAATCATCGCAACATTTACTATTCATTATGTTTTTAAAACTGCCTATGTGAATGCATAGCTAACAAGGTATCAATGGAGGATTTATTACACACCATGATTAAATATAAATAATTTAAAGCAAGGTTCAGTGGACTACGCTCTGTGGGTCTAATCCAGCCCACAACCTGTTTTTATAAATAAAGTTTCACAAGAATATAGCCATAGCCCTTCTTTTATATATTGTCTACGGCTGTTTTTATTACAACAACAGAACTGAGTTGCAGTAACTGAGCCCAGATGCCCTACAAATCTGAAATATGAACCATCTGGCCCTTTTACAGAAAAGGCTTCCTGACCCCAGGTTTAGCCCAGTGGTGGCAGCTGCTCCTCAGAACCATACCTGGTAGCTACACTTCTAACTGAGCTTAAGTCACTCATGACAAAATGTTTTTATTACAGTTAACAGAATACAATAACCTGCTTTTAGATTGTTGTTGTGATATTACATAAACCTCAGTAACCCATTTTCACTTCTCCCAAAGCCATAATGTTGACATGAAATTTCATGCCAGATTTTCTTTATGTATGAGCTTTTCGGCAGTAGTAGAGGTATCCCTCTTAAAATTACTGAGCGGGAGCCTGGTAAATGTCAAGAGAAAAGAGCAAGTGTGTCCCGACGTGTGTCCGTGCATGGGGCATGGGGGCGTGGTCAGCCTATATTAACGTTAGCTGCCCTTGCACTATCCCCTCCACATAAATACACTCATGAAATACAGTATGTTTGAGAAATTTTCCCAAGTCACATTTCTTAAACAAACAACAGAGACATCAATCCTAATTCCAGATCAGAATTCCAGACCCTTTGCCCTTGTAGACAATGCCCTTATAGACAATGCAGACAATGCTTTCTAGAAGGGCCCGTACCTCCTTGAAGAGCTTCGCAGGCACTGCCACAGCTTTTTCCTCCTCCAGGTAGGATGCCCAGCACCAGGCTTTCTTTCCTTTAGGAGGCAAACCTGAAAAGCAAGTGAGACTAATAGGCTAGATGTAAGAAGATGTAAGAAGTCAGATGTGTATCTTGTGAAGTCTCACTTCCTTAACTACTACTACGCTGGGATCTTCTTTTACTTCCATGACTGGTATTTCCCAGTCTCCTCCAGGCCCCTCTTCCAAAGAAACAAAGGTAAGGAGTAAACTGTGGTGTATAAGCAGTTATGATGGCAGAAGAGAGAGCAGAAGAATTTAGAATAGATGATGGAGACAACACAGGGAACCAAGACAGAAGAGTATCGTGAAACAAGATAATCCAAAAATGTTTCCTGAGATCAAGAAGCTGAGGACTAAGAAGAGGCCAGAGCAAGGAGTGCTTAGGGAATGGCCGCTAATTTGGGAAGGGAGGGGATGGTCAATTCAGCAAGGGCCAGACTTTGAGCTGCAAAAGAATCTATGAGTGATAAAGGTATGCCGCCAGCCAATATCCATTTTATTGTGGATTTATTTAATAAATAATAGAAATGAAAGGAAGAACATAATAGCGAAAGGTATTTGGGGGGGGGGGCGAGATTTGAGCATGCTAAGATGAAGCCCATGAAAAGAAAAAAAGAAATTCTGAACACGTAAGGGGCAAAAATAAATGACTGAAGGAACAAGGTCCCAGAAGAGCTGGGGCTCTGAAGACAGAAAAGCAGAAGGGAGAGAAAGGTTAAAACACTGGTGAGGCCGAAAGCAGAGTGAGGAGTTTATCCCCTATCATCTCAGTGATGTAAAACAGAAGGTCATCTCCCCCTAGAATATGAGTTAGGCTGTGTGCCTGAGGCAGGCAGAAATACCTGAAGCCGTGTCTGAGGAACTGAGAGAGGAATGGGCAAGGAATGCATCCACGCGGTGAGCAGACACACTGGCCTCCTGCCCTAGTTTGCAGGGACGACAGGAATGGCCAGGTCGGTGGTGGGACTGCCCTCAGTGGACAGACCTGACACGAAGGGCTGGCGGACAGATGGGACGCATCAGAAAAGCAGGACAAAATCTAGTGGGCGTCTGTGGAAATGAGCTCAGGGCCAGGATGAATAAGGAGGTCAGGTCATCCAGTCAAGTGTAAAAGGAAAGGGTCTAAGGACTGGATTTGTCGTGAAAATAAAGTGTTGCCTGAGGAGCAATGACAAAAAAAAAAAAAAAAAAAAAAAAAGGCTCCCCATCAGGAGGTTGTAGTTTGAGAGGAAACATTGAAAACTTGAAGTCTTAGGAAATGAACAAGAACAAAGGTTTTAGTTAATGTGCAAAAGTAGAAAAAAAACTATTTGGTGGAAAAATATCGGAAGCTGTTTTCAAGTTTGAATGGACACTACTCAGAAGTTACTAATTTCCATTTTTTTCCTTATCTACTTCTTCAAAACCCTGATTTTTATTGACAAAATTTAAAAAAAAACCCAAAACAGTACCTTCACAACCATAGTGTACATTCCAATTAAGACGAAAATGTCTACCTGTGTGAATTATTTTCCACTTCATAAAGCCACAAGTAAAATCTTTCTTTCATCAATTTACCCTGCTTCAGTACAGCCGAATCACCCCGTCTTTTCCTTCGGGCTCTCTGTGAACCCCTCAGGATTCTTCCATCTTGCTTGTTCTCCTACAGCAAGAAAGGAAAATTATGATTTTAAAAGCTCATGAAATTGGCACCAATGAAAAGTCAGAGAGCTGTCAGAGAGCATTATTATTTTTTGTACTTTTCTTCAATTTCACTTCGTAACTTTTAAAGAAAGAAAGAACACAGGTCATTTGAGAACTGTGTTGCTTTTGGCCTGAGGTCATTACAAAATAAGAACATTTCCAAGAATCACACTCTGCAACAACTCAGATACCGTTCCTGCCTTCTTGGAGCACTTTCTTCTTATAGCTCCTTGACCACTATGTGCGGATTTTCCTCACACCCTACTGGCCTGTATTTCTCGGTCCCTTTGCTGGTGTCTCCTCCAACCCACTTCCTTTCTCTTCTCTATTGAATCCCTCTTCCTGGGTTTTAAATATCATCTGCCTGCCCAATATCCCCAGTCTGTAGCCCCGACCCTCTTCCCTGACTCCAGACTCCTGTATCTGACTGCCCACCTGGGATCTCTACTCAGATACCTAATGAACGTCTCAAATCCATGATGCCAGTGGACTCTAGATTCTGTACTCCAGTCTTGCCTTCCCATCCTCAATAAAAGACATCATTACCCAGTCAATTATTTAAGCCAAAACCTGAGTTTTTCCTGATCCTTCTTTCTCCCTCACCACCTTGGTAAGACAGCCTCCAACATCTACCCTAAATCCAGTGACTTCTATCCTCCCTAGCCCTCTTAATGAGTCTACTGCAATAAACTGAGTGTTTCCCTGATTTCATTCTCACTTTCACATGCCAACACTAGAGCCATTGCTTTAAAACATAAATCATGTCATCATATTCCCTTGCCTTCAACTTGCTCATGGCTTCCCATCACACACAAAACAGAATGAAACCCCCTAAGTCTGGTTTCTCAGGAAGCCTTACATGGCCTGAACCTCTTCAGCTTCATCTAACTCTACCCTCCCTTGACCTTTAAGACTCAACTAAACTTTATTTCCTCAAACAAAACACATCACAAAGGTTCTTGCTTTAGGGGCTCTTCCCAGCCATTCCATTGCCCGGGGGGCTCCTCAGTCCTTTGGCAAAGCTGGGGCTCCCTCTTGTTACGGAGATCACACTGTTCTTGCCAGCTTCTCTGGGAGGCCTCCCTGATAGCCCAGCTTAAAGGAGTCAGCCAATCCTCACGCCCTACTTTGTTCTCACATAGCATTTATCACAGGCTGCCGTGTCTCCTGTTTATTAGCTATCCCCTTAAAAGAATGTGGTGTCCTTGAGAAGAGAGCTCCTGTTCTCCCACTGCCACACATCCCCTGTGTTCCCAGCTCCTAGGAGAGAGATGAGCAAATAATGGTGGGTCAACACCAATGTGAAGGGGAAGTCTTTAATTTCAAGACTTTCCAAGTTCTCTTTTCACATAGGACCACTATATATACTTTAGGGATAGATATTTATGCCTTAATTAGCACATTCTGAATTAGTTTCCCTTAAATATACCTGACATTTATCTGCCATTTTCTACCTATTTGCATAGTTTTATGTGATCTGTCTGTAATTTACCAAAATGGGATTGACATTTTTGCTATTGAGAGGGACTGAAGATTCATTTGCAAAATTGAAGATTTTGCTGTGGCCTTGCTCTCCGGTAATAAATTTTAGCACACCCTACTTCTTCAGCCTAAGGGAGGAATACCATTATTTATTATTCTCATTTTGAAAGGTGGACAGTGACACCCAGAAGAGGGTAGGGAGATAACTCGCAGATGGAAACACAGAAAGTCATGGAACCACCACTGGAAGTCAGCGCCTCTGACCGGGTGCTATTCTCCTAGGAAGCACCCCGTGCCCCCAGTAGGTGCACGGGAGATACTAACCATCTCGTCATCTCTCTCTTCTCCATCCTCCTTGGAGTCGGCCTTCAGAGATAATTTCGGTTTCTTCTTCCGACTACACTTAGGATCTTCTTCCTCATTGTCTTCTCCTATGTCCCTTTCTTCCTTCTGATCTCTGTTGTGTTTATAAACCCAAAATAGTGACAGGAAACAATACCTATCAAACATCTACATGTTGACAATCATGCAATTAAAAAAAAAAATCATCCTCCAAAGGAAAAACATTAACCACCAGGAGAAGTATGTAGGCATCAGAACATCACAGCTAAGTAACACTTGAAACCACTGGCACACATAACAGCCCAAGGTAGAAAATGGAAATTTTATATATTATATTTATTATTATTATTTTTTATTTATTTTTATTTTTATTCTTATTTTTTTATTTTTATTTTATTTTTTATTTTTATTTTATTATTATATATTTATTATTATTATATATTATTATATTATTATATATTAATTTCAAAAGGGGATCAGTGCCGTCTGTGAAACAGGCTGTAAAAGTTTAAAATGATTTGTCTTTCACATCTGCCATCCACACTAATAAAAGAAACAATTATTTAGAGATGTTTTAGTCTTCAGGGCAATTTTAATGCAAAGATCTAGTAATTATTAAGAAGGACAAGTGCAACTGAAAAAAGGCCAAGTATAACTTTGTAAAATAAAAGTTGTCCAACAAAAACAGACAATTCCCACTACGCTGGTGAAAATACATGGGAAACACCACAAAAATATATAAGGGTCAAGACACTTCTTTGTGGTACACAGTTATATGAAAAAACACACCCTAGTGATTAGCTGAACTTTGTCAGACAGTCCCCAAATGGCCAGGTCACACAGCACTGTCAGCCACAGCGGACACCCCTGTCTTCTCATCATCAGTCTGCCCCAAGATCTCCAGTTGGGCAACTTGTTACACAACTCTCTAAGGCCATCTTCATTCAGCTGGTCCCCAGTTTGTGGTGGCTTTGTTTCACCGGTGGAGTGTTAGCGGAGTTACCTAAGAGCCCCTCAAATACAAACAAAACTGCTTTTCCATAAACATCGGTATCATCAAAATGTATACAGACCAGAGAAATTCAAATACGCTTAGCAGGAGCCTGTGATATAATCGAAAGGCTAAAGAGACAGAGGTTGTACATGCAGATATGACTTAAGCAGGACAGCTCAGATCAGACACAATGGAAGTAATGGGGGTCAGCATCCACATGTCTCTAAAGGCAAAGTCTCTGGGAGAATAAAGGGCATGAGTGGGTGACCAATGTCGGACAGCCTCTGTATTCCCAAGTACCATGACCTTGGACTCTAAAACCCATTGTATAGATGAAACAGGGCAAAAACCTACTTGTCTTTGATATGCCGGGCACAATTCTGGCTGCAATAGTTTCCTCCAGAAAGACACTCATCTACATTGCCATACTGACAACAGTTCTCACAGAATTGAAGCCCTTCTACTTTCACTGGATCCTTCAACCTGAAAGGCATCCCAGTCTTCTCTGAAAAGACTAGAAGATGAAAAGGAGAAAACAAAAAAACAAAAAAACAATTAGAACCATGACAGAAAATATTCCAAAATACATGTAAACTTTTTCTTCTAATAATTTTGTTAGCAACACAATACAAGAATAATGTTTGTTGAATGAATGAATGACCAATATATAGTGCTTGGGAGAGAAAAGAGAACGGGCTTAGGAGGAATCATTCAAATCACTTATACAACAAAAAAATATTTTGCAGAAAAGATAAAAGTTTATCTAAGGCTTTTTCTGCAGAGTTCAAAGTAAGATAAAGAAATTTTCATTACTAAATTCAGAAGATGAAACTGTCAATCTACAGAATCCTATTTTATGGATGTATCTTTGACACAATTTAAAAAGGCTTATCTATGTTATTTACCTTTTGATGAGTGGTTTTATTCTACTAAATTGGTTAAATCACCATCTATGTGACTTTTCATATAAAAGAGCTCCTAAATCATAATGACCCAAATCATTTAGGAACTCACACTTCCTTCCGCCTGAATTTGTTAGGCTAATCATTCATTCAGCAAACATGTATTAGGCACCAGTTTACACTAGACACTGATATTGACAGTACAGACCTTGCCCAAGATAGCTCACAGTCTAGAAGAGAAGACAGGGAAGAAAACCAATATTTATAATAAAATATGATTAACATGCACTTAAAGCATGAACAAGTTCCAGAAGTAGTACAGAGGAAGAAGTGATTCAGTTGGCTGGGGTAAGGTCAGGGAAGGATTGTCTGGTATAAAGCCTCAACTGGGTTTTGAAAGCCAAGAGGCATTTACCAACTGGACAAAGAGAGAAATGGCATCCCAGCCAGAAGAAAGAGCATGAGCAGAGGCAAGGAGGACGATACCACATGACGTATTGGGAGAATGACATGGAATTCAGTGCTGCTGGCACTACCAGGACACTGTGTACGGACAGAACAGAACAGAGAGCAAAAAGGCACAGCAGGCAGGTGGGTGGTACCACCCGGATCTTTGTACGGTCCGCTACAGAGACAATAAGAAATCAGCGAAGTGAAGAAATCAGGTAAGCGATCTACAAAAGTTCCCCTGACTTCAAGGTGTGGGACCAATCAGGTGAAATTAGCAGCAGAGTGGTTCTCTAGGTGGAGGCCGCGACAGTTCAGGTGAGAGCTGAGAAGGGCCTACACTGAGGCAGGGGCAGTGGTCATTAGTAGAAAAAGCCAGATCTGAGAGGTATTTAGGAAATAAAAACCAAGAGGATTGAGGAACAGGCCGCGGGACCAGGGGAGAACAAATTCAGGATGACTCCTAGATTTCTTGCTTGTCCACTGGGTGGATGGTGCCACCACCAACTGAAATACGGGTTACAGAGGAAAGAGCAAGTCTGGGGGAAGGGGAGAAGGAAATAGAAAATGAATCGCATTTCAGACATGTGGAGTTTGAGGTACCTGTGGGACATCCAGGTGGAGATGTCCAGTAGGCAGGTGGAAATACGGGCCTGGTGCTCGGGGGAGAGGTCGGGGCTGGAGATACAGATTTAGGAGTCATCAGCATATAGGTGTTAGTTACAACCATCAGATAGATGAGAAAAAGGTGGCAGGCTTTTGGCTAAATCACCTGGGTAGGCTATTACAACACTGGATTTACTTGATAATTGCCAATTAACCTTGCCAATTAACAGATCTGGCATTAGGAAAGAAGACAGTTTATAGTTATTTTAAAATATAAAAGTTGGTTCTGTATGAGTTTTGTTATAGAAATTTACCTAAGAACATGTCCCATGAAAACCACCCAGGATTTTCAAAGTTCCAGCCTATTTTATAAAACCTAGATATTCTTATTTTAAAACTCTCAACAGAAAGTGCCCTGCAGATGACCCATTCGTACCTTCTTGAGCAGTTGGTACCATCCAAGTTGTGGTAGCTGTTGCTTTCTTCACGTTTTCCATCTCACTCTCATCTGTGATAACTTCCAGGGCTCCAAACTCGTTCACCCGAAACTAGGGACAACATGGTAGAAAGGGGCAACGTTTACAAAAGCGCTCAAAATGGTAATCGTTTCATGGCTGACACATACAGTCTTGAAGCAAACTGATAATGCTTATAAAGTTCATTTCAGCAAATATACCTAGATAAGCCCTCTGCTAATATTAAGTCCTTTGAGTTTTACTAATCTAGGGATTCGGGGACGGAAAAACAGAACAAAGCAGCAAGGTACTTCTTCCGGTAAAATTACCAACCAACCCTGCACTGTGCTGGTAGAATTGACTGCTCACTCCACGTGCTCTATCATTTCAAACACCAGTTCTTGATAGGGCTTTTTTTTCCCCCCTCTTTTCTTATTTCGTATTACTACTTACTTAGTAATCAAAATTAGTAAAAGAAGAATTACTGTTTTCCCAGGAATCAACTTGTCTCACCCAATTCACCCAGGCCAAGAGAAAGAAAGAAATCTTTCTTCCAGAAATAATGACCTACACTCGCAACTCCTTATATTTCCAAGATGTAGATGAAGAAGACAAGTGTGAGCCACGTGAGCCCCAGTTCTACACTTCTTTCTTTCATTGCTTTTTGGAATTCTCCATCCTATTCACCTGGAGTCCTCCAAAACAACCGGCAAAGTCTATGAGATGCGAACAGATCTACTAGCTACAGGTCAAGGCTATCAAAATTACAGGCATTTTGATTTCATGGACATTTTGACTTCAAATATTGCAAATTCCTCTCATCTCATGGCAAGCTTCAAACCAAGTATGTTTGTGCAATAGCCAGATTGTACTGTGCATGGGTTGAAGGCTTAACCACCATCTCTGTGCAGGGACACCACCATTATCCTCTTTGAAACAATTAGGTTTTCTCTCCTATTCATGAAGTTCAAATTTTCCATAGTCCTCTGTTTTTCCATAAAATAAAATGATCTCAAGGATCCACTAATTTTTTTAAATTTATTTAAAAAAAATTTTTTTTGAAGATTTTATTTATTTGAGAGAGAATGAGTGAGAGAGAACATGAGAGAGGAGAAGTCCAGAGGGAGAAGCAGACTCCCCAAGGAGCTAGGAGCCCGAGGCGGACTCGATCCCGGAAGTTGGGGATCATGACCTGAGCGGAAGGCAGTTGCTCAACCAACTGAGCCACCCAGGCGCCGGGATCCACTGGAAAGCTCACCATTCAAATCATAAACTTTTTGCTTAAACTTTTTAGATGTTTCACAGAAATATAGATGAGCATGCCAATATGTAGTAGTGAAACTTAAGACCGCCATTCCCCAATCTAAAACATCTATTTAGTCAACATGCCAACAGAACAATTCATTTAATCATTCAAACTACAAGTCAGAAGAGGCTGAGGCAAAAATTACTATTCCTTTCACCAGGAAAACACAGCACCTTAAAAAATTTTATGCATGTACTCTACCATGATTAAAAGGTTTTTAGACTGACAAAGCTGAAATTGTTAAGGGAAGTGAAAATGTTCTCTACTACATATTTCAGATACAAGTTCCCAGCTGACATGTGTTTACTATACCTGGTGTGCTCACCTAAAAATGTCAGTGTAGAAAGTGGCAAAAAGGTAACTGAGAAGAAAAGAGCTAAAAATAACTTTACTTTTCGGAAAACAAGAAATTTTTAAATGATCTACTCTGGAAAGGGACTATTTCAAAATAAAGCTGACAGTACCATCTACTGGGCAAGAGTAGAAAAAACAAGCCATAATGATTACTAATTAATGATATGAAACAATGAGACAGAAAATCAATTCTGCATGAATGTTTAACAAAACCAGAGGCATGAACTTTGTCATTCAGTTCAGGTAAGTAGTTTTACTTTTATTATAGGTTGATGTTAATTTATACCTGTTTAAAAACTACAGAATGTGAGAAATGGCACCATTGGCATTACACGGAGTCTCCTGTGGTAGAAGCTTCCAGCCTGCTGCTAAGCTGCAAGGCTGCCTTTCCAATGCTGAGAAAGAGAACACCACTGAGTTGAATCTTTAAAGTGCAGAGTTATGACACCTGGAGTTGAGCTTTAGACTCAACTACTCTCAAAGTTAAAAAGTAATATTCCCACAATACAACAATTAATCCCAGTTATCTTTTCCTTCTAATACTTATTGCCAGTAAATGACCTATAGCCGAAGTATAGAGGAAAGATGCCACGACACTGAGGAACACAATAAACTCCTGGAAGCCAGGGATCCATAGCTGGGCTTTTGCATGAAAATACATGCAAAATTATGTCATAGTTCTGGGAAACAGGTTCATAAGTTTCATCATATCCTCAAAAGTATTCTATAACCCTGAAAAAGTAAAGAACATCTACCCTAACCAAATTTACTTTATGTCAAAAATTAACCTCCAAGCGTTTTCAAAGTACCCTATCATATGCAAAAAAAACATAGGGGTTAAATTTTTTTTTCTGGCTTCTCAGTTTGGATTTACTGTCTTTCACAATGTTACTATTGTAGAAAATGCTGGACAACATATGCTGGTAGGTGCTCCCAGCATTGCTGGAGTTCCACGGATGGAATTCCAGAAAGACTGACACATTCCCCAACATTTTTTTACCCCAATAAAACACCAGGTTCTGAAGTGGGTAATGCTTTTATGAATGGTGTCAGAGCCATGGAAACTTGAAATAATCCCTCTTACTTCTTTTTTCAAAGTTATTAGTTCTTTTCATCCAGACATCTAAAAAGCAGCATTAAAATTTATCGCGTGGCTCCATTCCATAATCAAGAACATCAAAATTATAAACTTTACAAAAGAAATTTATTAAGCACATCAAACACATCAGCTGACATTGTAATTTGTTCTGTTGGTGGATACATCTAGGTCAGTCAGAAAACAATTATGCCTGAAATATATAAGGGGTTACAAAGGTTTGTTTGTTTAACTTGGCTTGAACTACCTTTAACGGATTCAATTCTCTTCTTTCTTTTTGCTTGTAGAGGCAAAGGATCCTTTGCTGATTTTTGCCCGTCTTTAATAGCAGATCATTAAAAGATGCTGCTGAGGTTACTATTTTTGTTTTATTACTTTCCATGATGACATGTGAATTCTACTTACCAATCTGCTTTAAGAGCAAAGATTCTGGTAACTACATGTTTTTGAACATTAATCACAACAAGGCAAAACTGCGCACGATGAGTGCAGTGAATTTTCCAGTTGGGTTTCTGCATGGCTGCTCAGGGTCTTGCTCTCAGTTAAGTGGCAACTATTCTTACTAGATAAGATGCTATCGCTCTCAGGAGTGTATCTGCATTCTACTAAAGGATTCCAAATGGCTAATTCCTCATGACCCAGAGGAATAATTCTCTGTGGATAAATTTCAGACACCAATTAGAAGTTCAGAGAGAGAAACTGCTTAGGGACAAGGAGCCTTACCATGCACCTCCCCCCTACCACCTACTGCCCTGCCTGTTCTTACGGCTGGCCTTGAGAAATTCATCTACAAATACTAATATGCCATTTTACAGAAAAATTAGGCAATGGCACAGTTTCTAAAGCTTGTTTAAGCAAAAATGTCTTATGGATGACTACAGTATTTCCAAGAGGGTCCGCAGACACTTGCCTTTCTCCTGTAACACTAATACTTTCTTAGGCTAGTCCTTCCTCTGAATGTCCTTCTCTTTCTTGCCTGCCATCCCTGCACACAGCAGTCTTCATGTAAATGTCTACCTATTTTCAGACACCTGAAGCCCATGTGACCACTACTTCCCAAAGCCTTCTCGATCCCTCTAGCTAAAATAATACCACCTCTAAATTGCTCTAACATTTTCCCTGTATCTCTTTTGTTATGAAAACATCTCCTCCCTTTAGACTGTAGTATAGCAGTGTTAAGAGAATCAATTTCAGTATCAGAAAAGCCCAGCTTTAGACGCAGTTCTGACAATATCTTGACCCTGGGCAAATGCTTTAACCATTCTGGGCCTCTGTTTTCCCATCTGTAAACTGACAACAGTGCCAGGAAATACCTCAAAAGGATTAAATAAAAAGATGCAGATAAAGTGCTCATCAGAGAGTAGGTTCTCTATTCTTTCCACTCCTGCATGCAAATGAAAAGTTTTTGCACTGTTTTATATAAAGGTTGGTTAATTCAGGACGAAGAGGGGCAAGGGGACTCAGCAACAGGAAACAGTATACAGACCAAGGTTTGAAGCCTTCAACTAGCTAGTTGGCCTGGAAGGGAAACAAGATGGCACAGAAGAGTGAAATGAGAAGCAGCTGGAAGAAAGAAGGGACCAGATCACCAAAAACTTCTGAGATAAACTTTGCCATAAAAGACAGGAAACTGCTAAAGGATTTTAAGCAGAAGAGTGACATAACTTGATTGGCCAGCAACATTTTACAGAGAAACATTCTTTCGAAATGGCAATAAACTGAAGCATATAAAAACCTCTTCCCATGATAAGAAACTGACTTCTGTGTATTGGCTGACTGTATGGACTACGTTAATCCGAGCAGGCTGTTTTAGGAGAGCCTTGTTTATGAGGAAATCCACATGGCTATACCCATGAAAAAAACAGAAGCTTCAGTAATGTAAGATAGACAAGGCACGATGTCAGAGAGTAAATCTCGTGCTTTATTCAAAGTTCTTTTTAATATCTTATTTTTGTGAAAAATCAATTTCTCAATCAGGTCTCTTAAGCGACTCAGATATTAATATCAGGAGTAAGGGATTAAGAAACCCTAAGTAACATAATCAACTGGCTTATCCTTTAATCTCTTCAAGTAAAAATGGTTATAAAGTAGAAAAACAATTTTTTAATTATTTTTTTTTAGAAGTGGGGTTTCAAACTGTCTACAGTATATATAGTGAGTTGGATACATGGCAATTACCCAGGTAATTAGATGAGCCTAAAAGTCAAATAAAATAAACCAGATTATAATACCCACTAAGTGGCTTAATTACCTGATTACCTTAATAAAAGTAATAGGCTAATTCCTAAAATCCATTGCTCAGAAAACCTTCAGGCAATTTAAATTTCTGAGGGAGGGAAACTTCTCAGGGATAGAAAGTTCAAAATCTAACTGAACAAAAGTTATAAATTTCATCATCTACTGACACCAAAATAATGCAACAAAAATGTACAAGGAAAATATAAGAATAAAGCGATAAAAAAAAGGCAGCTTACATAATATATCACAAAGCCAGAAAAGATACAATTTGTTAAGTGTTTTCCATGTTACTTTTTTCAATCCTTATAATCACCTTGTGACATAGATCCTATTTCCTCATTTTTTGGATAAAGATTCTGAAACTTAGGAAATTTAAATAACTTGACAAAGCTCATGTAGCTACTATGAGGCTGACATTATGAGCGTCTGGAACAGTTTTTCCTTCTCACAAATTTCAGCACTCGAGTCCCATCATATCTAATCCAGATGAACATTTGGAGAATGTTAAAGCAGATAAAATCCTTAGTATTCATTTAATTCCTTATTTCACCAAAAAGGAAACCGGCCCAAAGAGACTAACTGACTTGTTCAAGGCCATACAGAACTAAAACTAAAACCGTATCTCCTTTCCAGACTTCACTGAACCTCACCCGCAGTAATTTTGTTAAGCTAAACTCAGATATGTTGGCACACTGAAGTTAATTCAACCTAACCCAACTAAAATCTAAGTATTTTTCCAATGACAGACTATCCAAATCTCACCACTGAGGATGAACTAGAGTGGACTTGGCTGAGATACTTGTCAAGTAGAAACTAAAAGGCACTGGATTCCAGGAAGCCACTATGAGGGGGCAGGAAAGTCTATTCAAGATAGACCAGAACACCAAGCACTACAGAGGAAAGCCAAGCGACAGCCAGTTAGGGTGATCAGAAGTTCAAACACCTGAGTGACCACGTACAAACACAAAGTCTAAAAGGCCACAGACAGGTTCAAGGTCCCAGAGATAGGACTAGAGCAAAAACACATTAAAAATGAGAGCTGGGAGTGACTAGCCTCCCCAATGAGATTGCATAACTATGTTTCGCAGGGCAGCAGAGGTGGTCCTGCTGTGGGTTTAGGGAGACTTGAGGCAAAGGGCAAGGTGAGCACACTGGAAAGGAACAGGCTGAAGCATCACTCTCTGAAGACAGTTCCCATCTATATAAAAGCAACTTGGTTTACAGCAAGGACAAGCTTTTGAACAAGTGATTATATAAATAAAAATCCATATTTACAGTATAAATAATTTAAGGGAGGAGAATAGCCCTGTCTATTAAATATTTTAACATTATCCAGTTTTAAAAAGAGAAAACTAGGGCACAGGGAATGTGGTTATTCATTTAAAGTTATAAAGTTCATGACTACAAAACACAGGAAGCTAGGTCCTCAAAGCCTACCATTTCCATATTTATTGTCCATCATGATGAAGTCAAACCTGGGATGAACCTCTGGAAGCTACAATCCAACTTCTGCAAAATAAGCAATAAGCACGTATTGCCAAAACATTCCCATCCACCACCACAACTGAGGAAGACTTCTCCCAAGGCGTCAGCATTTCAAATCGTCTTGAAGATTTACTGTAGACATCTCAGCATCACATGGAACATAGAGCGTTTTGCTTAATGCTTTTAATTCTTGTTTCACATGTGTAGTCAAGTTTATTTTAATAAATACACACAGAGGTACACACAGATAGCTGTATTTAATAAAGACAACTTACCTTCAAGTCACTTCCTGGTAATGTGCCTACTCCGTCTTTCCAGTCCATAACACTGAATACATCAAACTCTTGACCACTTGCGCTAGAGGCAGATTCAGTCATGATTTATTTTTGAAACTAGAAGGGGGAAAAAGGCATATCATAAATATTCTACATACAAATCAGTTTTTATTTTAGTGGTCATTGCCTTGGTTTCCAAACATAATTTTCTTGATCACAAATCCCATACTCATAGAGCTAGAAAAAAATGCTTCAAAAATATCACTTTTTTCCGAGTGCAATCCCTGGTAAATTATAGAAGAAAAAATATTACTAAAATTTATAAATTAAAAAGTGTCCATTTTTCTATTCTTAAAAAGGAATTCTCTGTTTCACAGCATATTCACCGAAAATAAAAAATCATGATACATATAAATAGAATTTCTTGCCCACTAACTAGTTTTTTTGTTGTTGTTGCTTTAAGATATTGAAAAGAAAGTGGGTATAAAGGACAGAATCAATATTAAATGTTAATAAATAAAATGAAGCCATTTAGATAAAAAACAAGAAAATTCCAATCCATTCAGACTGTCATCTACACCAGTCAATTAAGTTTGCTATATAAATTCAATGAATTCACAGTATGACCGATTCTTTCAGTAAATTGATTAATTCAATTCAGTTGAGATATCTGCCAATTTGATGTTCTGGAAAATAGGGAAGCAGTCTTAAAATACACAGCAAACACTAATAATAAGGCTTTGTTAAGATAACCAAGTCAGCTAGCTAACTGTGATAATGCTTTTAATTTGCATTTTTTAAAAATTATAAAACAGTTTTCCATAATCATATTGTTAGTGGTCACATTGATATTGTTATTCCAAAACTGTTGTGTATGTGGTATGAGATTTAAAAATGTAAGTAATTATGTTGGTGTCATTGATATGCAATGAAAGATGGGTAAGTCCTAAATTTGAATGGAAGTATCAGTATGTGTTCATAATGCACTTTAATATTTTAAAAATATGTATATTTTCTAGCTTTGTCTGACAAAATCTAGAAACCACCACCAACCAACAGTATGGAACAGCCAAGTGCTCAGACTGTGGTGTCTAAATACCATTTCTCTCAGGTCTTCCCAGTGAAGGGGCTGATTTCTGCTTAGTGGCAAATATGCAAAACGAGTCTGGAACTGGTCAACAAAAAGCAAGGAAGTTATCAAAGACAACAGAAGTCATATCAAAAGAACTCAGAAGCCAACTTGAAGAGGTTCCTGCTGGACAAACTAAGGATAAGATTCCTACAATGAACTGAAACACATCAAATGAGTTTAAATCCATGAGTTCATACTGATATTGAAAATCAACCAACCAGGTGCCTGGGTTGCTCAGTTGGTTAAGCCACTGCCTTCAGCTCAGGTCATGATCTCAGAGCCTGGGATCTAGTCCCGCATCAGGCTCCCTGCTCCATCAAGAGTCTGCTCCCTCTGACCTTCTCCCCTCTCATACTCTCTTCTCACTGTCTCTCTCTCAAATAAATTAATTAATTAATTAATTTAAAAAAAAAAAGAAAATCAACCAACCAACCAAGAACACCTCCTTGATCACCTTTTGAGACTACAAGGGAACCAACTCATCATCTGGAAAAAGAAACAAGGATTTATCCTGCCTACACTGCATGAGACCCATGCAAACTCTATCTCAGGGTAACCAAATCACTGGTGAGAGGAAGTTTCAGTTTAGAAAGAGTTCCGCTAATAAAGAAGGAATAACAGAACTGAAACATTTACCATTTTCAATCCTTGAAAAATGAATGGCTTTGGCAATGGCCAGCAATGACTGCTAAGAATACAAACCCAACACCATCTATCAAGACATCTTGCCAAGAAAAAAACAAATTCAAACCTAATCTGGTCAAGTCTATTTACAGGAAATACCAGAGACAAAGAGACATGTTAAATCACACCATGAAAATACATAGGGAGTAAACTTCAGACTGTCAGAAACTCTTGGGGCAACAATCCTCCCAAGTGTGGTCCACAGACCCTGGGAAGACCTGAGACGCTTTCTAAAGGCCCAAGAAGTCAAAAGTACTTTCATAAAAATACTAACACATTATTTGGTTTCTTCGCAATGTGAGCATATGACATCTGCATTGATGGTACACAAGCAACAGTGGGTAGACAGTTGGGGTGCCCAGTGGTAGGAGTAGTCGTTGCCTCCTTTACCACTGTGTACTTATAGGAAACAAACACCAGTTTCACTAGAGATCATCCTTGATGAAGTAAAATGACAACTTTCATTAAATCTTGATATTTAAAAACACATCTTTTTAACATTCTGTGGGATAAAATGGGAAGCACACATCAAGCCCTTGGGTGTGTCAAAGCACCAAGGAAAAGCACCTGTGAACTGTTTGAGATGCAAGCTGAACAAGCTGCTTTTCCATGGAAGGTCATGTATTTAACAGACTATGTTCATTCGGGTTTGGATATCTGGCAAATATTTTGTCAAAAATAAATGAAGTGAGCCCATCAACCTCACGGGAAACACTGACAGCATTTGTTGCTGAAGATCCAATTTGAGCATTCAAGGGAAGACCATGATTTTGGAAAACGTGTACCCTCCACCATGGGCTTGACAGCTTCCCAAGAGCTAAATACTTTTCTAAGGAGATGGGTGGTGATATTCATGAACAGGATTTTTAAAATATTAAAATATTTTATATTTGACATATGTCAACATTTGGGAGATCTGCATAACTCAGTGAAGCAGTATTTTCCCAATAACCGTGCTTGATGTCACAAAATTATGCATGGAAAGGATCCATTCAAGTGCATGACAGACCAATGGATTTTAATGTAACATAGTATGAAAAGTTCATTGTTGGGGTTTCGAATTGCCCACTACTGCGTCTTACCTTTAAGAAACTACCACTTGTCAACTTTTGGTGTAGTATCACAGAAGAATGTCCACCGTTAAATGAAAAAACTTAAAGTACACCTCTCCCTTTCCAGCCCCACATCTGTGTGAAGCAGATTTTCTTCATACACTTCAACCAAAACATATTGTGACAGACTGAATGCAGGAGCAGATATGAAAATCCAGCTATCTCCTATTAAGCCAGACATAAAAGCGACTTTCAAAATGTAACACAGTGCCACTTCTCTCATTTTCCATGATGGAAACTATGATTATGTTTCATTAAAACTATGCAGACATATATTAACATAATGGGTTTGCTACTGTTATATTTAAGTAAATACTTTAAATTACATATTTTAATTCTGAATACAGGAAATATTAGTAGATGTAACCCATACAAACAACAACTCTTCGGGGTTTTTAATCATTCTTAAGAGTGTCAGAGAGATTTGAGAGCCACTGCTGTATAGGATAAAAACTTGGCTTTCTGCCACATAGACACATACACGTGCACAAGACTAGGAGTAAAAAAAATACATGGAAGAGGAAATCTGAAACTTAGATTAAGAGATTTAAGTAACATATTAATAAATCACAATATCATCATTCACAGATCTTGTTTGGACCCTGATTTAAACCATTTCTTAAAGAAGACGACAAAAATTAGAGAGGAAGGAAAACATGAATACCACCTGGCTATCTGATGATGTACAAAAATGTTGATTTTTCTGGAGGGATGATGATGGCATATACTTTCAAAAAGGGGACTTCATCCTTGTCAACTGAAATTGACAGATGGAATGATTAAGATAGGAATTTGCTACAAATTAGTCAAGAGGGTGAAGTGGTGAAATAAACAGGCAACATGTTAGTAATTCTCAAGAAGTCTAAAGGGCCCACAGCAGTTTATTACACTACATCTTTCATTTACAAGTGCTTGAAAAATTCTATTTTATATTCTATTTAAATTCTATTCTATAAAAGAAATATATTTTAAATGCAGTCTCTTTAGATACATAATACACATTTATTTTTAAATAGTCAATAGAAAAAACCTATGTTTCTTTGAATTATAGTTAGCTTTTGTTGAAGTTTATTGGATCCCTCCATATTCTTTCTTCCTTTGTTCCCTTTAAATGAGCCAATTTCAAGTGTTACATATTATCTACTTCTGATCATTTCAAAATTTATACAGCCTGAATTTGAAGAAGTACTAGATTTCACTATCATTAGACTTCACCCTTAAAACAGGAACTAAGATGTGAAGGCCTGAAGAAGATTAATCTAAGAAACAGAGAAGATGTTAAGTGAATTAAGACCTGTGCTTAAGCACTCGGTGACTCCTACCTCACTAAACAGGCGACTCCGTATTCACTAAACAGGAATCAGCAACAAAATCCACTTCCCTGCGAAGTGTTGGAGGAGTGGCAACTTTTTCTTGACAGACAGGAGAATGATGGAATAATTTTTCCCCCTGGTGGATAAACTGGGTAACACCCGAGTGATCCGTAGAAAAGGACTGTTTTACTGTTCTTTCTCGAACTAAAGTTATCACCAGGTACTACAATTACACCAGTCAGACATACTATATATACTTTTAGATTTATTAATTCAATCTCAACCTCTTCCAGAAATGGAGTCAAAGCAGCAATTTACATACATTATTTCATTTATTTCTTGCTCACAAAAAGATCGATTCTAAAATCCCTCCGGTCTACACTAAAGAAAGTGAGTTGCAGAGGTCAGGAATTTACGCAAAACCCTATCTGGTGGCATGGCCAATATCTGAAACCAGGTCTAATTCCCACCATGGGCTTTTTTTCTCAACCACTGTCTTGTCTTGTCTCAGAGTCTTATGCCTCTAAGAATCTGGCTAAACCTACTTTTCCCTAAGTTACTCCTTTAGACATGACAAATCCAGAAACAAATTTACTAGGGCTGAAGATCTTGATTTATGTATATCAGTGCAATGTGTATCCTTTTAATAAATATCAAATACATGCTTATTAATAAAGTGTCATTAAAACACATATACAACAGAAATAGAATTTCAGTCTTTTCCACTTAAAAATCATAAATGTGGGGCACCTGGGTGGCTCAGTGGGTTAAAGCCTCTGCCTTCGGCTCAGGTGATGATCCCAGGGTCCTGGGATCGAGCCCCGCATCGGCATCGGGCTCTCTGCTCAGCAGGGAGCCTGCTTCCCCTCCTCTCTCTGCCTGCCTCTCTGCCTACTTGTGATCTCTCTCTCTCTCTGTCAAATAAATAAATAAAATCTTTTAAAAAAAAATCGTAAGTGCATAAAATTCACAACGACAAAATCCCATGACTAGGAGAAGGAATAGAAAGCAGGAGCAATCTAAAAGTTAGCACTGTACAAAACCTGCAGTAAATGCTTATGACACATTTTTGGAAATACTTAGAATTTGCTTTTGTCCCACAAAACATCGGTAATGTTTCACACTGTACTCTACCTATAAGCATATAAAATTTACAAAAATTTCTATTCATTGTTTCACTTTAAGGTTTGTGAACACTGTGTATAAAATATGATAACATAAAAATATTTAGAAATGTGTTCTTTCCCCTTATCTAATTTTGAAGCCAAGTAGCTACTTGCACTATCACAAGAAGTCTGAATGGCTAGGACATTGTCTATCATGTCTTCATCAGAGAGAACAGCCATCAACCAATATTATTTTAACAGAAGCTCCTTCTTCATGACACCCTAAGTCTTCCTCCCTTGTTTTCTTTATCCAGAAGTGCATACTTGCATACATACAATGTCCTTTGATTTCAATCAGTTGGGGTCCTAAGAATGAAGCAGTTTGTTTGTTTTAAGAACTTAAAATACTTTGTTTCATGTTTTCTTTAATTATCACCTGGTGCTATTCTACAACTCCATGTGTAACCTTTATTCCACGGACCATAAAAAGCAAGTAGGTAGTAGAGTTACTCACAAGGCAAGTCACAAACAGCATTTCTCATTCTTTTTTTTTTTTTTTTTTAAGATTTTATTTATTTGACAGGCAGAGATCACAAGTAGGCAGAGAGGCAGGCAGAGAGAGGGGGAAAGCAGGCTCACTGCTGAGCAGAGAGCCCGATGCGGGGCTCGATCCCAGGACCCTGGGATCAAGACCTGAGCCAAAGGCAGAGGCTTTAACCCACTGAGCCACCCAGGTGCCCCAGCATTTCTCATTCTGCAGAAAATCTCATCCCCAATCTCTCAATGATGCTGAGATTTCCTAAAGAAGCATCTCCAAAGTGCACCATGATGGGTCCTCTGCACTATCAGCCAAGATCCACCATTTTCCTCTAAACCTCTTCTAAATCCTAAGAGTCTCCTAGCCACTGCTGATGTCAGAAAAGACCACTGTGGGGTTCACATATCCAGCAAATACACTACTGCAGCTTTTGATCTTTTGATTCCCACTAGCTTCCCTATCATGACTAGAAATGGCTAAAATCAAGCATTCTGATGTCCAAGGTGCTTCTACTAACGCCCACTGTTAGGAACCGATGACTTTACTGAAGGCAGAAAGCATTACTGTTGACATCAATTCAAAAAGTATTAGACTCCCCAAGTCCCTCTTTGGTGCAACAGTTCACTTAAGATTTTACTCATTTTTATGACAACCTTGTTGCCCTAAGCCTCCAACAAAAGGGCTGGAAGACAGATTAAAGGACATGTAACACTGTCCTCAGAACTACCTTCTGTATCTCTCTCCTGCACCATTCCTTGCCTCTAAACCAAAGCTTTGCAACTCATCTTTCCCTTGGGACATTGTATCTAATGGAGGAATGTGCTCAGTCTCTCACGTGAATAAATCCCTGGAAGCCTCAACCTACCATACACCACTAGTTTTCAAGAAACAGCAGGCAATGAGGAGATCAGTTAATATCTTATACTCGAAAATTCTATGTTATGAGGATATGGGGAAGCAGGCCCTCTCGTGCATTGATGGTGGCATTATAAATGAAAACAACCTCTCTGGAGATCAATTTCCAAGAACAGATCCTCCAACTCAGCAGTCCTACTCCTAGAAATTTATTCTATAGATACTCACAAATACGAAAGAAGGAAAAATGTAAAGTGTTATTTACTGACTACAGGTCTAGTCATAAGGTCAAAAAATTGGAAACAATCCAAAAGCCCATCAATTAAGGACCACTGCAGCACATCCATATGGCATTTAATGCCATTATAAAAAAAACAATGAGCTCTTTACGTTGTGATACAAAAAGAGCTCCAACACAGGACTAATACTCTAATTTATGCCAAGTATAAAAACTGTGTCCTACTGCTTCTATAAAACAAAGGGTATACATATGCTTATTATATAGGCAGACATCCTCTCTGCAAGCATTCATTAGCAACTGGTAACAACACTGGCGGCCCTCAGGAAGAGGCAACAGTTTGCTGCAAGACAGCCGCGGAGGGAATCTGCTTTCTAGACATTCCTTTATACCTGCTGACTGTTCACATTTTTTTAAGAGGAAAAAAAATTAATGTAAAAAATGTCTCAAAACCCCTCCTCATGTCAATTCAGAAGAGATCATGTAACGAATGGCAGGTCTTCCCATGAAAATATTTAGTTTGTGATTGCTGCCAACAACGGAAGCAATAGCAGAGAAGTCACTAAGGGAAGTCAACTTCCCCAAAGCTCTTGGGTCATTTAAATAGCAGGTATTTAGCTATTTATGCAAATACATCAGCTCCACAGATGGATGAGAAGAGGAAGGTAAGGTTCACTTCTCCCCCAACGTGAGTATCAGAAATATATAGTAGATCACTGGCATTCACGGATTATTTATGGCTTCTATCGTTCCTGAGAGGCATCTGAAGTTCCCGTGACATTCAGCGATTTGTTATCTTTCAGAGACATGACTCTGAATGAGACATACCATGAAGCTGAGGGGCAAGGGCAAGTCGCCTGGACCAGCTATGGTCCAGGGATGCTCTTACACAGAGCATTGAGTCTTAGTCTATGGCCGCTGTAAAGAAAGAGATAAAACATCATTTCTTGTTAAGAAATGAAACAAACAGGGGTGCCTGGGTGGCTCAGTGGGTTAAAGCCTCCGCCTTCGGCTCAGGTCATGATCCCAGAGTCCTGGGATCGAGCCCCGCATCGGACTCTCTGCTCAGCCGGGGGCCTGCTTCACCCTCTCTCTCTGCCTGCCTCTCTGCCTACTTGTGATCTCTGTCTGTCAAATAAATAAATAAAATCTTAAAAAAAAAAAAAAAAGAAATGAAACAAACAACATTAACTGCTAGTTGATTCTAGTGTTGATGACAGAATGAGGGGAATATGGAAATGTTTATGAAAGCGCAAGGCCTAGCCACAAAATAGAAGTTTCAGATAAATTAAAGACTGAAATGTCAAATGCAATGATGACTCAGACACATTGTGTGAACAAAACTACCAAATGCTCCAAAAGGAAGTAAGTAGAAAAGATGTGTGAATTTGTTTCAATAAGTGCTCCAGACAGTACAAAAATTGCTCATCAAGCAAGATAAGTAGTTAAGGTCTAGAGAGATGATTTACATTTTTCAGTTATACTTTAGTAATCTGAAGGAAGGAATTGTATATTACAATGATTTTTTTTCTCAAGTTGAACTGGTGATTGCCTTGGGATATATCCTTCACAAATGTCAAGAATCTGCCGTTATCTTATTTTGACCGGAGATAAGCAGTTCGTGTATCCTTCATAATCCCCCCTTCACACAGTCCCTTCGTTCATATCTGCCACTGGTGGATCAAACAAGCGGCAGCTCCAAGCAAGGAGCACGGACCCCCCCAGTGCCAAGCTCCTATGGCAGAGTCAAGGTGAAGAACCTTTCTAGCACTGAGACGAAGACAAGAGTCCCTCGAGAGATAAGTCACCCAAACCAGGATGCTCAAAATCAAGTGAAAGAGTGGCCACTACCTATAAACCAAAAGTCTGGATCTGCAGATAAAGTGAGAAATAAAGATTATTAAGAAAGGGAGCTAACTGTAGCTGGGCCATTCTTGCTCAAATCATGGTTTAAAAGAATGACTAGTTAATGTTCACTAAGAGCAGGTAAAGAGTTCAAATAATCTTACAGTTGCTTTTTTTAGAGTTACATTTTATGGCTTTATAGTTAACCAGTGTGTTCTTCAAAAACAAGGTACAGAGAGGATACGGCTGTGAGTTGGGAGTGATTATAAAATGGGGATGAACATCACCTCAAAAGCAGAATCAGGTTAAAATTCTGTCATTCAGATGAAAGAACTGAGATACCAGCACCTGGTTTTAATCAGTTCGGGCTAAAAGGACAAGCTATCTTTTGCAAAGAGTCAGGAATGCAAACCCTAAAAGCATCATCAGGAACCAAACAAAATAATTCATGGATCATCCTGAAAACTTGCCGTGAGCGCACCAGTTCCCTCTTCCATCCCTCACCTTTTCCTCAACCACTTCCTTCCCTTCCTCCTCTCCATTTCACTTTGCAAAATCTGACAACTGCCTACTCAGTAACCTCAGACCGGCTAACCTCTGGAAGTCTCAATTCCCCCACCTAGAAAGGGTGGAGAAGGGACCCTTTCTTCTGTGGACAATGGTGAAGATTCCATGAGATAAATCAGTTAATACTTTAGCCTCGTGCCTATCATGTAGTAAGCAGTCAATAAAATGTTAGCTTTTTATTATAATTATCTGGTTTAACAATTATTCGAGTTCTCGAGTGACCTTAAAAATATCAGACAGTGATTTTTCCCTTATTTAATTGTATTTCTGTAGTATCCCTTACGGTAAGGCACCTGTTCAAAATCTAAATATCACAAGACTCAAGATCACTCCATAAAAGCAGATATTTTATTGTTCATAATATCTCATATTTACATAGCTCCAGAAAAGACTACTAGCTCTTTTTATACCTCTTCATGCTCTTCACCTATTCTGCCCATCCCCCCTCTCCCCTCCCCTTTGGCAACTAGCAGTTTGTTCCCTATACCTGAGAGTCTGTCTTTTTATTTGTCCATTTGGTTTTTTTCAGATTCCACATACAAGCAAAATCATGTGGTTTCTGTCTTTCTCTGTCTGATTGTTTCACTTAGCATAATTCCCTCTTGGTCCATCCACATTGCTGCTGAAGGCAAGATCTCATCCTTTCTTATGCCTGAGTAATACTCCTGTGTGTGTGTGTGTGTGTGTGTGTGTGTGTGTGTGTGTGTCTGCGTGTATCACATCTTCTTTATCCATTCATCTATGGCTAGACACTTGGATTATTTCCATAGCTTGGCTATTATAAGTAATGCCACAATACACAGGGATGCATATATCTTTTCAAATTAGTATTTTTCATTTTCTTTGGATAATTAACTGGTAGTAGAATTACAGGATCATACGGTATCAGTATTTCTATTTTTTAATTTTTTGAGGAACTCCCATACTGTTTTCCATGATGGAGGCACCCAATCACATTCCCACCAACAGCGTGTGAGGGTTCCCTTTATTCTACATGCTCACCCAACACTCGGGATTTCTTGTCTTTTCACACTAGCCATTCTGACTGGTATGAGCTCTTATCTCATTGTGGTTTTGATTTGCATTTCCAGTATGGTGGGTGATGTCAAGCATCTTTTATTTGTCCGTTGGCCATGTGCAGGTCTGCTTTGGAAAAATGTCTATTGAAGTCCTCTGCCCATCTTTTCATTGGATTGGTGTGTGTGTGTGTTGCATTGTGTAAGTTACTTATATACTTTGGATATTAACCCCTTATTGGATATATCACTTGCAAACACCTCCTTCCATTCAGTAGGATGCCTTTCTTTCCTTTTTTTTTTTTTTTTTTAATTTTATTTATTTATTTGACAGACAGAGATCACAGGTAGGCAGAGAGGCAGCCAGGGAGAGAGAGGAAGGGAAGCAGGCTCCCTGCTGAGCAGAGCCTGATGTGGGGCTGGATCCCAGGACCCTGGGATCATGACCTGAGCCGAAGGCAGAGGCTTTAACCCACTGAGCCACCCAGGCGCCCCAGTAGGATGCCTTTCTGTTTCGTTAACAGTTTCCTTTTCTGTATAAAAGCTTTTTATTTTGTGGAGTCCCAACAGTTTATTTTTGCTTTTGTTTCCCTGGACTATCACCCTTCTTCAAAAGACAATACTTCCAAGTGACAGAGAAGGCTTTGCCATAACGGGAGGGCGCTGGGCCTGAAGGCCAGGCTCTCTCTGCTACCATGCTGGTCTGACCACACACTGCAGGCCAGGCGGAGGCTTTGCAACAAAACTAGATGAAAGGCCAGGGCAACATCTCCCAGTCTGTTCCTCAAAACACAGCCTTTAGGAGACCATTTATTCAGGGCCTGTGATGCGGTTGTTTTATTGAGAGAGATGTGAATACCCCAGGATACGTACAGCGCACGTCAGCAGCACTGTGGCATCTGGGAAGTACTGGCCAAGCCAAAGCTTCCCACGGTCCCCTTGCCTTGTGACTCTATTATCACAGGGCATCGAATTCCATGGAGTCCTCTACCCTCTGCCCCCGGCCTTTGGGAAAATGCTGAGCTATGGAAAATAAATTCAGGAAATAACATGAAAGTAGGGAGCATTTTACAGGAATAAATCGGACTCCTCTTCAGGTTAGATCCAGCTACAAATGCTACCTTTGGATCTAGTTCCCAACCTGCATCCGAGGGGTGAGACTCTTAGTGTCTTAGACCGGAGAATGCCCTCCGGACATGTAGTCCTTGAAGTCCAGGCTGGAGAAAGTGATCCTGAGAAAGATACAGCCTCTGACTCCTCAGGCCTGTCTACCATTTTCTGACTTACTCTCTGATGGCCTGCACCCTTGTGACCTCAGCTCTCTGAGGTACACAGCCTATAAGGGGCAAACACACACGCTCACAAATACGCAGCTACAAAAGGGTGACCAGCCAAAGGCAAAAAGCCTAATATACATGAAGGGGATACAGACAGACCAGAGCAGAGAGGTCTCCTCCATGAGTTGCCATTTATTTTAAAGGATCTCACCAACAGCAGCCTGTTTGACCCTCACGACTACTCTTACGACGGATTCCATTTTACAGGCAAGAAAATGGAGGTCATGCAACTAAGAAACAAACTTTTGTTTCCCAAGACAGTGGCCCTCAGACTATCCCACATGGCCCAACATGTTGCATTTTAGCTAACACAGAAGCCAGTCTAGTGTGAGGGTGACAACATGGGCTCCGGGGCCACAGCACCTGGGTTTGAGTCCTAGTCTCCTCTATTTTCCAAACTACTGCATAATCCTGGGCAAGGTACGTAACCTCTCCTGAGCCTTAGGCTCCTTCGTCAATAAAATGGAAGGGGAATGTCTACAGAGTTGTAAAAATCAGTGTTTTGATCATGCGTGCTAAGAGTGTTTGGCACATGGTAGACATGCAGTACACGGAGCTGTAGCTATTTTGAAGAAAACAAAACAAACAGCACCCCAGCGTCCACGTTCCCTCCAGGCACCAGTTTACCCAGTATCTGAAGCATACCAGAGCACAGGAATGATAACTGCAAAGGCCGAGACCTCTGCACCACAAAGCCCTAAGTGATATCTCAGGAGTCCAGAGGCGAAGGTAAAGAAAAATGGGATGTTAAGATCAATGGTAAGACTCTGGATTTCACAGACATGGAAAATTTCAAAATGAGTTAGTTTTAGTTTTGCCACATTCTTATAAAGAAAAGAATGTTATAACAACCAAAAAAGTCAGAAGGACATAATCTCTAAATGATGACCCCAGAGTAGACCACTGGCAACCTTATGGGTATTTTTGCTGAGAAGGTACAAAAGCTTCCTCACATACCAACTGTGGTTCCAGGTCTTGCAAAAGGCCAGGAGGAGAAAGACAGACCAGAACTAGGGATCGTCCCAAAGGAGACTAGAATAAGTCCCTCTCTTTACAAGAACTGGAGCCTGTGTATGTGATAAGCACTAGAAGAGAGACTAGGAAGAACGAATCTATAACCCCATCACAATACTTCTGACAGTGTATCATGATCATTTACTTTGACCAGGCTTTGGAGGAAAGGGACCTTGATTTATTCATTTCCTTATCCCTTATGAATACCCATTGTAGGTATCAATAAAATTTATTAAGTGAATGAATAAAAAGAGAAGGGGAAAATGCAACAGACTAGTTGTGGGTGGGAATTAGGGAGAGGGGAAATCAGAAAAAAAGATCAAACAAAGCCTGATGGTGGGTATTAAGGAGGGCATGTATTGCATGGTAGATAAACAATGACTTTTGGAACATTGAAGAAAAAATTAAATTTTAAAAAAAGATCAAATTCATTTGTCCATCTATCTCATATTCTTCAGTGACATTCTAACTCACAGCTAGGCTGCTAAGTATTCACTCGCCTTGTTGGCAGAAGCATAACATTACTGCTCCAAGAAACCCTCCTTATTTAAGTGGAGGACACATCAGAAGAAGTTAAACTCAAGCCTCTGAAGCAGGCTTATTCAATAAGGATAAGAGACAAATCTAAGCTCACACTTGAAGTATCTCTCAACAAACACATATTGCTACAAAGAAAAATTTTCCTTTCAAATCAAGCATGAAAGATACCAGCTTTGATATTCTACTCGCCCGCCTGATAAGAACTCTGAATCGCACACATACTGGAATTGAGATCCTGTTGTGGAAAGATGTAAAATTTTGCCTCCAGGGCCCAAGTTCATAGATTTTAGGCAGGCAAAACTCTAGATCATTTCAATGGAAGAAATGAAATCTCAGGACCGTCAAGAACAATCCTTGAGAATCTGGGTCTTCTGTCCACATCTATCCTTATTTGGTAGATGACTGAGTGGCAACTAATCCCCACTTTCTCTAAATATGAAACTGCGGGACACTTGGGTGGCTCAGTGGGTTAAGCCTCTGCCTTCAGCTCAGGTCATGAACCCCGGGGGCCTGGGATAGAGCCCCGCATCAGGCTCCCTGCTCAGTGGGGAGTCTGCTTCTCCCTCTGCCTCTCCATCCCCACTCATGTGCCTGCACACACTCTCTCTCTCTCACTCTCAAGTAAATAAATAAGCTCTTAAAAAAAAAAAAATATATGAAATCGATTATGGGATGGTTCCTTCTTATTTGATATTTTCTCAAAACATGTATCTCCTGGTCATATGCTAAATGACAATGATCCTATTAATGCAGCTATGGTTTATCTGATTTGCTACCTTTTCTGCCATGGAGATTATACACAAAGGGGTAATCACCAAAAGCAACCTTTACAAAATCTCAACTTCCTGCCTTCCCGCTTGTTACTGTAAGAAGGATGAATTATTTGAGATTCTGTGGCCTAACCTACTTACTTCCTCTAAAGGAGGAACAGAAAATGAAATATGCCTTTCAAGAAAAAAAAATGTACATAGAAAACGAAATCACAAACCGACATTAACAGGCTTACGGCATATTTAATAAACTCTCATCAAATGCTTTTATTGGAAGTTCACTTTTAGTGTAGAGTGCAACATATCTCAATTTGAGGCAAAAATATCCTGACAAGTGCTATCATATCATCAACATCACTACACTAATAGAGTCATAATAGAAATTTTACACCCATTAAGGGGACTCAAAGGGCATAAAAAGAACAAGAACCTGTCTGACACAGATATGTCCATGCTTATGCAAAATATGCAGGAACTCAAAAAAGAAAAACTAAAAGTAGTATCTTGTTCTTTTCTCTTATTTCATTTCATAATTTTTAAATGCTAAAAGTGGGATCTTTTTTTTACTCGCTTCATATTTTTATAGAACACAGAGCTAAAATTAAGAGATTTACACTTGATTTCTCTTTTGTATCTAATAAAGTAGATGTGACCAGATTTTATTTCTCTCACACGAGTTCAAGTCTATAGGTTTATCTTGATAACCATTTGTAGCTAAACTCCTTATCAACAGATTGAACAGCTAGGCAGGCCTCAAATCCACCAAATAAGAACACAAAGCGACAGGGTGAATTATTTCGACCGCTTAACAACCTGACCACACTGATCTCTTAGGAATTTCAATTCATGCTTCAGGGTTCAGTCAGTGTAACAGATGAAGGGAAAATAATCAAATGATTTTTGGGGCCTGAGCAATCCTACTCAAAATGTTCTACTACTGAAGGAGTTTAACATTACAAAATTACACGTAACATAAAGCTACTGTCCAATCTTAAAACAGCCTGCCTGTAGCACGTGCTCAAAAAAGTGGATAGAGATAGAGTTCCCTTAAAGGAGAAACCGTCTATTACCCTATGATCAATGTGTGCAGGGGTATCCTTCTACATCAGACTGAAGCTCTGTCTGATAGACCATAACTCATACACCAGAGATCCTACCTGACTCCCACTGCAGTACAGAAACAATGAATAAATAGAGACTCTTCCCTTCATCAGGCGAGCATGAGCATACTCTTCTGGCTAAAGAGTGTAACAGTTACCACAGTACTGTTGTTGAATGTATTATTAGTCATATTTCCTGTTTTCTTTTTTTTTTTTAATTTTGATTCCAGCATTCTATACTCAGCCCTGCCACCTACTTCTCCCCACCAATATCTCTATACCTCCATTTATTTTTCTTATTCCCTTTAATAATCCTGCTTCTGAGAAAACTCCATCATCTTTTGTGTTCACTTTAACACATTTAGGTCCCATCCTTTCTACTGACTGACTGATCTACATTTTGGGGGAACTAACCCTACTGCTTCATCTAGTCTCTTCCTACAAAGAACAAGTGAAACCTTTTTCACATATTCTCATATTAGGTATGAGAATTACCTAATCTGAGTTATGTTTTCTTAACAGTTTGTGATCATTTCGAGGCCATGAGTCAGACCAAGGTGTTTCTTTCAGTATAATTAAGTAATTGGTCTTTCCCAATTCTTGGTTTAAAAAAGAGAAAAAAAAAAAGGGAAAGTGAAGAGATAGAGTTTTCTTCCCATTATTTTTTCTGATACCTGTTTGCTATTGCTTATCTTAGTAAACCAATCTATAAAAGTAAGCACATTAATCTGGAAATGTATTATCTTAAAAATATTCTAAGAATTACTTTTTCAAAAATTAGAAACTAAAGACCTAACAAGACAATCATAAGCCAGTATCAATTTCCATGGTCCCAGCCCTTCCAAACTGTATGATATGAACTTAGACAAGTTACTAAGTATTTCTGAGCACCAGTTTGCTCTAAAAGTAAAATAATACCAACTGCTCAAGGTTAGGGAAAGTGTTAGAGATAATAGTGCCAACACTAGCACCTGGGAAGACAGAAGGCACTTAGCATTTGCTGGATATATAAATAAATGAATGAATGAATCAAAGAATATAAAGTGCCTAGCTCAATGCCTGACATTCAGAAGGCACTCAATATACAATCACACTTAATAGAGCAACAGTTGGCAGTGTTTTACAGAGGGCGCCCCACCTCCCAGGTCCTTACCGTAGCAATAGGTTCAAGGCCACATTCAGTGGTACCACCAGAGTACTCACTGTGCTCATCTCTACTCTTCTGAAGCATGAGCACTGAACGGTGGCTTTGTTTTGTTAGTCACCACTGTACTATACGTGGTGCAGGTTATTTCCTCAAATAGAATTATGAACACATGGAGGCCAAGGTTTGCTGCTTTCTTTGTAATGCCCTAACCCATTCATTCATTTGATGCTGTTTTAAGTGAGGATTATGTGAAGCACTCCTCAAATGAGACTTCCAAAACCTAGGTGCTCAATAAATATTTGCTGATTGACAAAAAACTTGGATTACAGGAAGAATAATAATAAAGGAAGCACTTAACTATTATGTATAATACACATGTAATTCCTCCATCACTTTCCAAGTAACCAATTCTAGGTCCACTTTTAAGGAAGCTCTTACCCAAGATCACCCAACTTCACTCAGGTTCCTCTCAAAAGTCCTTGTTCTTTCCCCCAAACCACCCTGTCTCCTCAATGGGGAAATTTCTTATATGTCTTTCTCAATTTGACTTCATAAATCGAACTCGGTTACATTGTAAGGGTACCTTTTTCCTGGTGTTTTGTTTCATCTACTTGCTGTATAGCTGCTGCTACAATCAATACAATTAGTTCATAATATGCCACTATTTACTCACGTCCTCACGTATCAGTAAAATAATTTAACTTACTAAAGGGACAACCTGAGAATATTCCCGTTGGATAATGAGATCCTTTACAAAATCTATCTTCTTCTACAGATACTCTGAATTTCAAGATGTCATATACAAATATACACACATACGAAGGTATAAATGTTTTCTTTAAACACAGTGCTTCCCAAATTCTTGTGAGGCATGACTCCCTCAGTGGGAGCAAGTAGAGCAATCTCCACCAGAAAGTTATCTTTGTGAACACACTAGTCAAAGAAGAAAAGAACTGCCCAAACCCATTACCCTCACTGGATATACAATTCAGAAATTTCATGATCCTGGATAAAGAGCTTCATATTAATTTCTGAAGATGAAGCATTAAGAAAGGGATAGAATATTGTATATACAATTATACGGCACTGTCCTCCTCAGTGAACCTAGGAATCTGTTTCCTGACTCATTGGCTCCCAAGAGCGCAGGGTCCCTTGACCAAGTGGAGCTGCTATATTCTTCTTAACAGCTCAAGAGTTGTGTCCACTCCTGGGGTTAGGGTCCAGGGAACTCAGGGGCGAAGACCTAGTCTTTTGGTGTTCAGCACTATAAGAGCTCAATAAAAACCAGGGGCACCTGGGTGGCTCAGTGGGTTAAGCCTCTGCCTTCGGCTCAGGTCATGATCTCAGGGTCCTGGGATGGAGCCCCACACCGGGCTCTCTGCTCAGTGGGGAGCCTGCTTCCTCCTCTCTCTGCCAGTCTCTCTGCCTACTTATGATCTCTGTCTGTCAGATAAATAAATAAAATCTTTAAAAAAAAAAAAAAAAACTAGTTAACTAGTAGAAACATTGTAAGAGGGATCATTCAAGTTACTCATCCTCCAAACCCCAAAGGTACCCTTGTCCCAGATTATATAAAGTAACTTCTCTTATAAATTTCCCATCTTAACTGTATCTGCAACAAAAAGCCTTGATTGAAATATGTGTTCTTAGAAATAAAACTACCAAACAAACCAGGAGAAACTATTCAAGAACCAACCAACAAATTCAACAAGACACATATTTCTTCTTCCCCTACTATTGGGTTTTTGAATTCTCGGAACAGTGATTGGATAATCTACAAAAGAAGAGAGATGAACTAAAACTTGTCAGGATTTGTCAAGTTCAGTATCAGCAAATTGAGAATGATGACAGTCAATCCTTGTGATTTTTTTTTTTTTCTATTTAGATAACAGGGAGTTGGTTATAATTAGAATAAAGTAGCAAAGGGGTCTAAAAAGCATTAAGTGGGGTGTAGGAGAAGTCCTGCATGGACTTCTCCCTAAATCCACAGTCATCTGCAGGACCCATTTTCTGACCCCTAAAGTATAAATCTTACTACCCCAGTTAGCTATTTTCTCATGCTCATTTCCCAGAAGACTCACACAGCTAAAATATTAATTACAGCACATGAATTCCCCTCACACCAACCCTTCTACTTTCACTACCCTCCCATTTCCACAATTAGTCATCATTTTAAATTTGACTTATTTCACTTACTCCTACCTTTTAACTCCTAACTTTTAAATGACCAGATTGGGATAAATAAATTTCAGTTTATATTTAGCATCATGTTAAAACATGGTCCCTTCCTGCAATGAGCCAACACTATTAAAGATAAACTATTTTTTTCCTAAAGAAAAGAAATATCCCCAGAAGTATTGTGACAATTCCACATAATATATATACCAGAAACCAATGTCATCATTTTAGCCAGGATTTAAATCACTCTGTTCTGCCCTTTACAACCTACTTCCTGCCCTTCACAAAACCTGACTAAGGTAAAATGGTAATATGACTACCAAACATTTCAATAAGTCTTTATAGTTCTCAAAACCTTACTTAATTTTATCCTTTCAACAAAGGAAGTGAGGCAAGCACTGTTGCCCCCATTGTCCAGATGGAGAAATCTAGGCTGAAAGAGGTAAAGTGACTGATATAATGTGATACATTTAGAGGCCAAACTGTCTTCTGATTCCCACTCTAGCACTCTATACACAGCCACACTGATTCCCCAGATGAAAAAAAGAGTCACTGTCTTCCACCCGGCATGTCCAAACACGAAACTCAACACCCTAGGAAACATCTTCTACTCTGCTTATACTCTACTTCCGTCTGCATGATCTTCTAGGAGTTATTCTCACCCCACTGTCTCTGTTGCATCACCCACATGGACCTCATCTATTTATTTCACTAATTACTCCACTCAAAACCATCCACAAGCAGAAAATGACAACGAACTCCTGTTAACAATCATTTTTATACCAGTAATTATTCAGTGTTGACATCTAGGTCATACCTATCCTCGTTCTACGATACCCCAATGAGGATTATTAGTCTTACTCATAAAAGGTAGGTCTAATTGATTTTGTTTTATTTGTTTTTGCTGAACAAGAATTAGCAACTCCTTTAACACTTAAGACAGACCAAATAAAAACAAGCAAAAAAGGAGAGGAAAAAAATTAAAGGGAGAGGGGGATTATAGGTATAACTAGAAAGCACTAGAGTAGCACAAATATACTTTGATGGTTTACCTACAGCAGGCTGCCCTCTTTGCCTGAGAACAACCTTTGTCCTAAAAATAGGCCCTGAATTACTGGAGATAAACCAGCAAGAACACTCCAAAATTACCAAAGGGATCTTATTAGACAACAGCCATATTTTCTGTGGAGATAGTTCAAAAGTTGACAAGTCTATGTTAATACACAGGAAAGTCACTACAGCCCTTTGACATGATATTTGGCACAAGTGGGGCCACATTGGATTTAAGCCACAAAAGTTAAATCACTTAAATACCCCAAAGCTCTTGTTGTAAATTTCACCTACAAAATTTTAACAAGTTCCAGAATCTTCCATATCACTGGGTTACAACAGTTACATTAACTTACAAGTGCTTTGTTCTAGTTTTCCCATTTTTTCAATTCCAAAGAATAAAATTATTTACTTTCAACAGAAAATAGGTACAAATGAAATGCAAATTAGTAATCTAGTAAAGGAGGCAGTACATAAATTATCCAGGACAATCTCAGAACTTTTCCTAATATTTTACTTGAGCCTCAATCACACTTCACATCAAGACCTTCATGCATTCAAAGCAGCCACCACAAAATGATGCTTTTCTGCCAACCCTGCCCCACATTCTCCTTCCTGATTCCCAAGCACAGCTTTTAACGTTTGCAAATATACCACACAATTTGTTTCGACAAGCAAATCTTACCTAGTGGTGGTGAAGAAGTAACTCTCCAGTGGTCTTTAGGATTGCTGTCCACCCCCCAAGACTTCTCCTAAAGGTCCAGCACTAACTGAAAGAGTGGAAAAATAAAATCAATGTCATAAAAAAGCTTTCAAGTCCACAATTAATATGTTTAAATTTTGAATCGCTGACTTATTGCATAATTTCACACAATACCACTCATTATATTAAAAATAAAATAAACTAGTTCTGGATGAGATGAAATGGGTTTCACCATTCTTATTCCCTTATCCTAAATTCCTAAATTAAAGATTCCCCCTTTGTATGAACAGCACATGAAAGTTACAGGGATCATTTGATTCAACTTTAATTTTTCTCAGTGCTTTTATTTTTAAAATTCAAGTTACTTCTCAGAACAAATACTGGCAAATGAATAGATATTATGTAAGCAGTTTTTCCCCTATGTATATAAATGTTTAAATCACAACTTAAACACAATGTATTCTGAACTGTTTTAACCAGTGAAACAAAATTACACTCTTAGAACTAAAAACGACCCCTGACTTTATGACTATATATAACTGCACGGTTAAGAAATTAAGTACCAGTCTTTAATTGTATTTACTAGAGAATAAAATGATCAGTTTATATAAAAGACAAATTTCAATCACAGGTCTTCATTTTTTTCGAAGTTTTAAACACTTTGCATTTTTATTAACATTCAAAATGAAACGACCTGCTGTGACTCCTGATTGATTAAAAACAAAGACAATGATAAATAAAGACAAACTGTTTCTAACCCAGTTATGGACCCATCTCAGATCCCCGGATAAAAGCAAAGCATCTTTCCCATATAAACGAAGAGGGATCGATGCTACAGGCTCTGGATCGTCAGAACTTATATTTCCTAAACCTTCTATTTGTGATCGGCATCCATTCACTCAACATCTGGCTGCTCGCTCAGGTCCTCTAATTACTTCCACGTCTGAACAGACTACGTAGCTACAAGCAAAGGCCAAACTTTGCTCTCGGCCTTCCGAACTTAAAGATGCGTTTAACCACTAGAGGTCTCCCCTTGGCCAGTTTTGCATGTTCGCTATTTTGCTGCACTTGAAACTTTCCGGAGAAATGCTCTACTCGAGTCAGTGTTTTTCTAAAAACTTGCGCAAAAATCCACGCGACCGAACTAGCCAGTACAGAGACTCTCGGGCTCCACAAACCAATAAAGATATCACAAACAACGCTCTAGGAAAATCAAAATTAAAATTCGACGCACTCGCCTAGCCCTCGCCCGCCCCCCCCGCCCAAAATCTTATTTCTCATCTCAGTTTCCCTTAACTTAAACTTAGAACAATTAAAAAATCTATTTTTGTTTCTGTAGACTTTGAATGATTTCTAATACATTTTTCTGGCGGTGGACCCGAGGTGGGAAAGGAGGGGGCAAAGGGATGCAGGGAGGGGGAAGGGCCGTGCTCACGGCGCCCGAGGAAGTTGCATAAGGAAAGAGACTCCGTTTTTTGGGTCCCCTCAAAAAATCGGCGGGGAGGGGGAGGAAAAGGAAGCGGGGTGGGGGGGAAAGCGGGGAGGAGGGAAACTGAAGCGACGTTTACCTTCGTCTCCCCGTGGAAGGGTGGGGTAAGGGCTACGGTCTTCGCGACCCCGGAGGGCGGCTCGTTACCCCCACCTCTCTCCGTGCGCAGACGGACAAACAGATACCCTCACCCCTCCGCGGAGAAGGCGGGGAAGAAACCGCCTGCTTTTAAACTTTCTCTCACGGTCGCACTGTGGGCCATGCTTTGACCAGAAAGGGGGGGGGGGTAATCAAAAGGCCTTTTTCTTTAAAGGTAATTAAAGTTTTACCACCAGCACAAAAGTTGCGTCCTCCCCCCGCCCGTGCCACCATGCCCCCCCCCACCGCCTCCAGGGCTCACAAGTTTTCCTCCCTGTGCCCCCCCCCACCCGCTCGCGGGGCGCGCGGCGGATGGCTCGGCTGCTGCGCTTCCCGATCCCCACCCCCGCCGGCCTCTACTTCCCCCCCGCCCGGCCGCCGCGGCGCGAGGACGGCCCGCCGGGCCCAGGACGCGAGTGTGCAAAACCCATTATTCCGGAATGGTACACGCACGCGGCGCGAAGCGGGCGGTGGCCCGACCCGGACCCCACTCTGCCTCCCCAATATAAGGGCGGCGTAAACAAGTTGCAGGAAAAGCAGCCCCGTGCCTCCCCCCGCCCGCCCGCCCTGCCGCCCCGGCGCGGCCGCCGCCGCCGCCCGCCGCTACCGCCGCCGCCGCCTCCCGACACACGCCCGCGCCCGCACCCTGGCCGGCGCGGCTCGGCACCGAGCGGGGCGAACGCCGCGACGGCGCGGGCTCCCGGCCCGGCCCGCGGCCCGCGCCCTCCCCCGCGCGGACGGCCGCGGCGGGCCCGTGCCGCCTTGCTTCCCGAAGCACTTTCCTGCCTCGGGCAGAAATAAACCGGAGGGTTTATTTTTGTGCAACTTTCCCAAAATGGCGGAAATTGGAGCTGATCTATATGAAATTCTCACACAGTCGGTTGGGAAGGGGAGGCGGCGAGGAAGCAAACGCAAACTCTCGGCCGCCGAGCCCCGCCGCGGGTCCGCGAGTGTGTGCGTGCGTGTGAGTGTGCGTGTGCGCGGTGGGAGTCGGGGAGGCCTTTCCGCCGCGCACACACACAGCACACGCCGGGGAGACGCGCCTGCACATTCAACCAGTCCATTCTCCGCAGCCCGAGCGGGGAGAAAGTGGCCCGGCCTCTTTTCCCACTGCCTCGGTCTCCCGTACTTGTACTTCTCGCGCTCGCTCGCTCACTCGCTCGCTCTCCGGTGCGCGCCCGGCACAAAGGCCACACGGGCGGAGGGGGCCGCAGGGGCGGCGCGCAGGGCTCGCGCCTCCCGCCGCACGGATCCGCCGCCCCGGCCGCCCCCGCGCCCCCCGCCGGCGCCCCCCGCCGGCGGCCGCGCTCGCCGCCCGGGCTGCAGCTCCGCGGCGCCCACTCGGGCACGCACCCCGGCGGAGCCCGGCGCCGCCGCGCTCCCCCACCCCGCGCCCGGTGTCATGAAAGCGACCAAAGTGACAAGCTCGGGGGGCGCGGGGGAGGGGGCCCACACGCATCCCGCCGCCTGCGCGCCGGCGAGAGCCCGACGCGGCCGCCTCGCCCCGGCTCCCTTCAGCACGGCCCCCACACCCTTCCCCGTGTGCGCGCAAAGAAAAAAATACAAGTCTCTCCTCCCCCCATTTTTTCCTTTCTCTTTTCTCTCTCTTTTGTTCCTCTTTCATACTCGCACTCACTACTTCAGAGTGAGATGCCCAGAGACTCCCCCTCCAGCCGTTTCCGAGTCACTTGCCCACTTTTTTCCCCGGGATTAAGTTTTCTCCTCTTTCCCAGAGGCGCAGAGAAGTGGGGGAGAAACCCCTTCTGTCCTTTCCCCTCCCCTGATCTGTTTCACAAGACGAGGGTGCGCTTCCTTCTCTCCATAGGTCTCTTAACTTTCATCCTCACCCAGAAAAATAAATGAATGGCTTTTGCACGGACCAATCTTCTGATTAATTAGAGATTAGATCCGATCAACCGCTTCTTACCCCCAAATTTTCTCTTTTTTTTTTTCTCCGTCTCACGAGTAGTCCTGACAAATGGTCCAGGGCTGCGGGCGCAGTGCGCATGTGCGCGTAGAGTCAGGGCTGGGGAGAGGGGAAACTGCGCTGGTGCTGGTGCCGCCGCCGCCGCCGCTGCCGGGGAGGCTCGCTCTGGCTTCCCTGTTACTGCTGCTGCGCCTTCGCCGCTGGAAAGCAGCTATAAAGCCGCTTGGCAAATGCAGCTGCCCGCAGATACTGTTTCAGGTGCATCTTTTCAATATCCTTGTCACCGGCTCAGAGCTGGTTCAAAAACAGTCAAAACAAATATGAAAGACTGCTCAGGTTATAGATTTCTTTGTCTATTTTTCACTTTACTTTTTTTTTTTTTTAAGGCAATTCTCAGAGCAGCTAATCCAGCATGTACTGTAAATGTATTCATTCAGCCATTAAAGAGTGGGCCTTGGTCTTATGCAAACATTACCGAAAGGCTCACTGCATGCCACAGGTCATGAAAAATAAGAAATAAAGTTGTAAGCTTCCAAGCGGTAGATCCTCCCCCTGTTTGAGGACTGGAAGAAGGCACGGGTAAAGTGTGCGTGTAAAACTCGCGTGTTCTTTCGGTTCCTCAAATGTTGGTCTTTATGGACAGCTTCTACATGTTAGGCCTCTGTTGTGAAATATGTTTGGATTCGCTCATCAACTTAGAAATCGGTGTTTCCAGACCAGGGCAAAAGGCAGATCCAGGACTACCCTCTTTGTGCAACCAGTCAAGAGCGCTGAGCCTTCCTGAAGAGCAAAACCTGTCTTTGTTAAGGCGTCAAAACTAGATCAAGAGAGAGTATTTATTTCAGGATTGACAGCCTTCCACTTAGTGACTGCAGGCCTCCTTTTGGGCAGCTCACTGCTCTTTTCTACCAGATGCAGGTATTACAAAATAATTTGTGTAATTGAAGGTGTGATAAGCATTGTAATGTTAATAACAGTTGGCGATTAGAGGAGAAAAAAAATCGGAGTAGCACATGTGATTTCCAAAATGGCAAGAAGCAAGTCTTAACATTTTGCAAGGGTGGGAAAGGAAGGGAAAAAGGCTCCAGCCCTCAGAGTGGACTATTTATTTTGCATCTCGTAAAGGGTAAAGGAGGCCTTTTTCCAGAATTGCTGCCTGAGGCCTAGAGTTTAAATATATCACAGATGGAAATACTGTATTAAAAATCCTTCTTCAAAATGTAAGTAATATTATTTCTTGATTGATTTTTTTTTTGACTTAAGGAATGTTCCTTGAACCAGTTTCAGAAAATAAACTGTTAATTTCTTCCTTTAGGACCACGAAATTGCCCTAGAGAAGCTGACCACCCTACAATTTCTTCTATTGGTATAGTGACCAAATTCTCCAAACCAAAAATCAGGACATATGGCTTGCCATGTACTCAAGAACAAAGGAACAAACCCATGAAGCTGAAATGAGCTTATAAAATATGCTCATATGTTGGGCAGCCATCGGTTTAGGGGTGCAAAGTGGCGCAGGCTGGGTTAGTGAGAGCTATGGATAATCTGAGACCGCCAGTTAACTATTGATTTCACCCACTACATCCAACCCTTTTCAGAGCTGCTCCCAAACAGCCTAATTAATTGATCTGAATTTCAGCTCCTCTCCTTTTCTCCTTAGCCCTTGAATAATAAGCAGTGAAATGGCCAAAGGCAGACTACAGGAGGAGCCAAAAAGAAAGACCATGAACTATGTGCAAAACTAAGGCCATACCACCTCCCCACAAAAAAAAACCTTAAATTTTAGATTTTTATTTCTAAAAATCCATTTTAGATTGTTTCTCTCTAGATAACTTCTGCATGATATTTCTGTTTCACGTATATTTTTCAGAGATGTTGGTTCAAAAGTCTGTAAACTTATATTAATGGCCTATGTTGAGCACTCTGCAAGGTGCTAGGGAAGAAGAGCAGACAAAAAACCGGCCACAAGGAATTCAGTCTAGGGAACTGGGCGTTGCCTTCTAGTATGTGTGCCATTGTAGGGTATGCAGAGCAAAGAGAGTTGAGAAGCACCTATGGCAATGAGGACAGAAAAGGTCATAGCTAAGCTAATTCTTGAAGGACAACCATCCCTGGTGCGTTGTTTCACTTTTCCTCTGGGAAAAATGATCCAATCAGAGGAAGTCTAAGGATTTGGAGAGCAAGGCTTGCTTGGGACCTGTGCATTTAATTGAGGTCCACTAACAAAAATGAAGATGAGTTGAGGCTCTCTGGAATACCTTGCCTTTCTCCTCCAGAGACTGTCTGTAAAACCTCAAAGATTTCATTTCTGCTGTTCCCAAGACGTGGTTCACTGTAGGAGATATTTTGAAGGTACTCACCTGTAAAAATAAGACTGCTACTGCATTTTTCTACAAAGAATCCTTTAGTGCCACCACCAGAGACAGAGGTAGAGTGCAGCATTAGGATCTAGATAACACTGTGGTGTTCTTCAGGTAAACTGCTACTATTTACAGGACCTCTCTCCATCCGGTCCCTAAATGGTAATAGACTAGTAGAAGCTTCTTTGCTGTTCCTTCAACCCTCCCCATCTAGTCACTGCTTAATAATTCATCATGAATCCCTTCTTTACAGCTTCACTTAATCTCATCACTCCTTACCACTCCTGGGTTCCCACTCCACCCTGCTCTACCCTCTGACACCTACATACCAAATCCGTCCTTCAGTTGAGATCAATTTCCTTGATTCCTCAAACCAAACTATTAGCTCATTCCTTTATTATTCTTTGTATTGATTTATTTAAACCCAAACTGATTCCCCCCACCCAATGACTTTGGGTTACTCCATTCCTAAATATTCTGAAGCCAAAGTTATTTTACATGGAAAATATTGTAAACAAATCACTGCTTTCATTCTTCAGAGACTTTCTGAGGCCTCCCCAGTGAAGATTATTGAAAAGCTCTCTCCCTGGACTCTTAACTTGAGGAAACAAACTAAGGGTTGCTGGAGGGGAGGTGGATAGGGAATGGGGGGATTGAGTGATGGGTATTAAGGAGGGCACTTGTTGGGATGAGCACTGGGTGTTATATGCAACTGATGAATCACTGAATTCTACCCCTGAAACTAATAATACACTATATGTTAACTAAATTGAATTTAAATAAAAATTTTTTTAAAAGAAAATAAATGGTAAAAAAATAAAACAAAATAAAACCTCTCTCTCTGTGCTCCTTTCTCTTACCTCTACTCTGTGCGAACTTCAGTTTAAAAACCTAACATCTCTTTTCCTACACTCAGCCGGTCCTGCATTGATAGGACTCACTCTTCCTGGCCTGGAACAGTTCAAGGACGACCTCCTCCAAGGGCCAGTCCCTCACAAATTGAAATTGGAGTGAAGTCCAAGAGATTTGCGTTCTAATCCAGTTCTGCCACCACCCGCTGGGAACCATTAGGCGGGTCAACTCAAATTTCAGGGCTTCAATTCTCTCACTTGTTAGAGAAAGAAAACAGAGTAATTGATTTCTGAGGCCTCTTTGAAAAGCCACGTCCTTCCCCATTTTTCCCACCAAATGGGAATGCTGTCATATTTTGGTACAAATAATATGGAACCAAGAAAGGAATTTTAAGGAGTGAAAAATCCATCCATCTGCTAGGTATCAGAACGTTATCAGTTTATAGCTCATTCGGTTGGTTTAAGCCTGGTACTAATGAGATCAAGGTCATGGGTTCCATTCCCTAATGGCTAGTTAGTTTTGATCTCTTTCATAGCCACAAACTACTTCTCTAACACCAGTCCCCCAGTTGTAACGTGTGCTGCTGGTCACAAGTCTTGAGGTAAAATTGAATCTTTCCATAGGAATATTCTAAATGAACAATACTTGAAATCATCCTTTTAATGTATTATCTTACTTTTAAGTATGAGTCAAGTTATTGATTTTTTTAGCCTACATAATTGTGTGCTCCATGTTTTTCCAAGTATAAAAATGACGTTAACATTGATTTGGTCAAGATTCTTATTATTGATATTTGTAAGAGCTGAGTTTGATTTTCTTGTTAGTGCTCTAGATAACACTGAAATGTTTATTAAGTACTCTCATTTGAATCCTGGTTATCTTTATTGTGACACATCTGCATACATTCTTAACACAGCTTGTGATGGTAAAATGTAATTGAAATGCTAAGGGTGAAAGAAAAAGGGTATATTACTCATCAGGTAGGGAAAGCATTATAATGTGTATCACATTCTCAACATCCTAAGGAAATTAATATAGAAAGAGCTTCTGGATAGATGTGAATATTTATTATCATTTTGTTTAGATACAAAAGTAGATAGAAATATGACAGGCATATCCAAAAGAGTAGAATAATCTGGGACTGTAAAGTGCCTTCTAAATTTAAAGGAAAAGGATAATTTATAGTTTTTCATAATATACTCACTCATTTAAAGCCTAAACCCAAAAGGCTTATGACTAAACAATGTTAGAAGGCACAAGCCAGTCTTTGGAACATGTCTGTAACAATCGCCCCTCAGACTCTTAGAGCCTGGTCCTAGAATGTTCTTTCTGTTTGACCTGGCCTCCTGACCCCAGCTGATGGGTCCAGAAAAGGACTTTTAATCCCAGGACCAAATTGAGTAGCAAGGGGTGGCCTAGAAGTCAGCAGGGAGTTCTTTCCCATATGAATAACAGTGATGAAATGGACCCGCCATATTCTTAAACTTGGCCATATGAACTGGAACTACTGAAGATAAAGTTAGTTCATAGGCATTATAAAAACTAAACGATTCACAGAGAGAATAAGGTAGACTGCAGGCTCATTAACTATTAGGCCTTAGAAGCTACGCATACATAGAATGATAAGGTAGCCAGATAAAGATAGAAGTGCCATAGTTTCACTGGGCTCAGCATGACCTCCTATTCCCCAAGGTCATTCTAGGCTTGGAGAGGCCTGGCCCCTCTATGGTCACCATGAAGGCTACCCACATAGCTAGAATTTCTGTATTCACACGTATTGCCATAATAACTCGGCATCCCTTATGGGAAATTGAGTCCTATTTTGAACAGAGTGGGTAAACAAAAGAACCCAAACAATGGCAAGGAGGATGACTTGTTCCCATTAGACTTGCAAAATAGAGGGGAACTTCACCTCATTCTCTAGATCTCTAAAATGGGCATATGACTAGCACCTAGCTCATAGTATCATTCTAAGGATTGAATGGATCTATGCAAGACTAAATCTTGGCACAGGGTTAGTATTCAGTAAATGTGAGCCTGAGAGTCGGGATTTTTGCTTGTTTTTGTTTTCTGCTGTACTGCTAACATTCAGAATTGTACCTGCACACAGTTAACTATGAGAAAATATTTATTGAATGACTTAAGGAAATATTAGTACACAAATTATTACACCTGCTTTTCTACTTGTCCCTTTTCCAGCTGGTTACTAGGCCATAGGTATCATGTCACAGACATGCTCATGGGCAACATCCCCCTAAAAGTTCCTAAAAGCATGTAAACAGAGAGTGCTAATGGAATTCATAGGCCCTATTTCAAAGGAGCCTGCTGTTCAGAATATATTATCTTTATTTAGCATTTATATTACACTTTTACATTTTCAAAGCCCTTTGCAGTTTTTTAACTAAATATTTGTTATAACATTCCTATGTTATCTTTCATAAGGGAGGTAACTGAGGCATGGTTCCAATCGCTAATACCTAGATCTGGAATTGAATTCATCACATAAATACAGTAAGTGTAACTGTATGTGTATATATATATATATATATACATATATATATATATATATGTATATATATATATATATAAATCTGGAACATTACGTGGTTCATGTAGAATGCCGAATGGAATGTCAGTGTTTGAGAAGAAGACAATCTGTCACTTTAAATTACACTAGCTACGCCTTTCCCTTGGTTCTATTTCAGAAACTACCATCAATAGAAAGGTTTTTAAACTGAGGTTTCTCAATGGGTTTGAAATCTTTAAAGAATAAAATTTTGAAATTCAGTATTGAAATAGTTCACAATATCTCAGTAATTGCACAATCTTTCTTCTATGAAAATGTCTTCAAGACAGTACTTTTTTCCTAGTGTCAATGTGTCGAGGGTTTCTGTATGTGTGCCCTTAGAATTTGTAGACAGTGAGGAATGAAGTGGGAAAAAAATCAGCATACCATTGATGAAAGAGGTCAAGAGTAATCTAAGTTAAGTGTCTACAAAAGGGCTGAGGACGTTTGGGAAATACCGAAATCCAATCAGGTGTCCCCTTGGAGTTTCAAGAAAGTCTGAAATGTACTGGGCCAAAAAGAGATACCGGCTTCGGTTGTTATTTCAGCTGATTGACCACAGGAATATAGTCAATAATATTGTCATACCTCTGCATGGTGACTGATAGTAACCACAATTATCATTTTGTAATTATACAACTCAGTATGTTGGACATCAGGAACAAACATAATCTCGTATATCAATAATACTTCAATAATAAAAAAAAAATACCAAACCCAGCCAAACCAAAACAAAAAATCCCAACTCAGAGGAGTCCCAAGGAGAGCTGGATAATCCCTTCATTTGTCTCTAGTTGACGCCATCTTCCATGGCCAAATCAACTCTCTACTGATCTCAAGGTCAGGTTCCACTCCAGGGTTTCTCTCCCCATTCAGTCTCCTTCATCTCTCCCTTTCCACTTCCAAATCTCTCTTTTCCTCTCCCATCTCTAGTGAAAGACATCCCTACCTCTTCCCCAGGCCGAGCTTCCAAATGCGTACTTGGTCACACCCTCTTTTTAGTCCACCATGAATTTTCATGATTCTCCCAATGTTTACAGTCCATTATTCGGCACTCGCTTTTTCACAGCCAAAAACCATACTCGTGCTTATCTTCTCAATCCTGAGAAAGAAAAGCTTTTGTCAACTCCACACCCTTTTAAATGCTGTACCATAATTTCTCTTTTCCTTTGATGCCAAACTTCTTGAACAAGTAGTTTATATTCACTTTCTTCATTTCCTTACCTCCCATTCATTCTGTAATCCATGGACGTTATGATATATGCTTTCTTCTCTGTAAAGTCTCCAATGACTTCTTAAATGTCAAATCTAATGGCCACAGTCCACCTCCTATTTAAGATTCTAGATTTGACAATGTTGACTAATCTCTTCTTTGAAATTGTCTTTTCATTCATACTCGTTGCCAATTCACGATTCTCAATGTTTTTTTTTTATCCTTCAGACCTAGTCCTTTTTTCTCCTGACATTTGATAAATATGAGTGCCTCTGGAATTAGCTTCTGGCCTTCCCTTCTATCTCTACCTTCTCTCTGGAGTGAAGTCATGTACTTTCCCAGGATCATTTGAACTCACTGTTGTGTGAAGAATTCTTGGACCACATTTTTGTATGTGAGCATTCCACTGAGCTTCAAACTACATTTGCAATTTCTTGAGAGATAGATCCACATGGGTATTCTATGTGTTTGATGACAACGGCATGGTGTGGGGGTTTACCAGAACAAAGGCTTCAACTTTGGAGTTACACTGGGTTGGTTGGTTGGTTGGTTGGTTGGAGTTCCACCCAATTCTACCCCTTAATCAGATATTAGTAACTTAATCTACCTAAACCTGAGTTTCCTCCCACATACAATAACCCGTCCTTCACTGGGTCATTGTCAAGATTAAATGAAATAATGTCTGGAAGGTGTCTAACCTGTAAGAGCTTAGTAAACCGGTAACTACTGTTTTCCCCTGCTTCTCCTTCCTTCTGCATTCTCCATCTTAGTTTATAATGTCACTGTTCTCTCAGTCACTGATTTAACTACAGCTTCCTCTTCCTGCCACCCACGTCCAGTTGTTAACAGATCCTATTGATTGTTCCTCTATAATAATCTCTACTCTACGCCCTCTCTTGCCTTTTTCTAATTCAAATGGCACTGCCCTACTTTGTCTCCTGCCAGGATTACTACCCTGTATTTCTAACTGTAGCCTTTCCACTACAATTATCTTCCTCAAGTATAGCGTTAGTAACATTACTCCCCTGCTACCAATCCCTAAGTAGTTCCTCGTAACTTTAGAAAAAGTTTCTCTCTTCAACATGGTACTTAGTTACCTTCAACCACCAGGGTAGAGTGGTCTTTCCATCTTCATCTAGTACACCCCACAAACCCATGAGGAAGCCATACCAAGAGAGCCTGGTGCATTGTCACTTGACTTTGCTTTTGTTCATGCTATTACTTAAACATGAAATGCCCTGTCCTTGCACCTGCTTGACCTATCAAAATTTCTCACTTGGACAGATATTTGTATACTCATATTTATAGCCGCATATTCGCAATAGCCAAAAGGTGGGAACGGCACAAATGTCTGTCAACAGAAGAATGGTTAAACAAAATGTGGTATGTACATACAGTGGAATATTAATAAGCCTTATAAAAGGAAGGAAATTCTGACACATGCTATAACACAGATGAACCTGAAAACATGTGAAATAAAATAAGCCAATCACAAAAGGACAGGTATTGTAGGGTTCCACTTATATGAGGTACCTAGATTAGTCTGCCCAAAGATATGGATGTAGTGAAAAGAAGGGACACATGCACTCCAAAGTTCATACCAGCGATTTCCACAATAGCCAAACTATGGAAGAGGCCAAGATGTCCTTTAACAGATGAATGGATAAAGAAGATAGATAAAGAAGGAGATACAATGAAATATTACTCAGCCATCAGAAAGGATGAATGCCTACCATTTACATTGACATGGATGCAACTGGAGGATATTATGCTAAGTGAAGTAAGTCAGTCAGGGAAAGAAAATTATATGGTGTCAGTCATATGTGGAATATAAGAAATAGCACAGAGGACCACAGGGAAAGGGAGGGAAAACTGAGTAGGAAGAAATCAGAGAGGGAGATAAACCATGATACACTCTTGTTCTGGGAAACAAACTGAGGGTTTTGGAAAGGGAGGCGGGTGGTGGAATGGGGGAACTGGGTCATGGGCATTAAGGAGGGCACATGATGTGATGAGCACTGGGTGTTATATGCAACTAATTGATCATTGAACACTGTACCAAAAACAATGATGTCCTATATGTTGGCTACTTGAATTTAAATTAAAAAATAAAAACAAATTCAGAGACAGAAAGTAGAATGATGATAGCCAGGAGCAGGGGGAAGGGGAAATGGGGAGTTATTGTTTAATGAGCACAGAGCTTCAATTTTGCAAGGTGAAAAAATTTCTGAAGATGGCTGGTGCTAAATGGCTCTGCCACAGTGCAACTGTACTCAATATCACTGTCCTGTACGTTTAAAAATTGTCAATTTCATGTTATGTATATTTTACCACAATTTACTTTTTTTTCTGATTCATTTTTACTTATATCTATTAAGTGCCAGGGATTATTCTAGGTATGGGGAATTCAAAAAGTAAATAAATAAATAAATAAAGTGCTGACTGTCCCAAAGGGGCATATAATTGAGAAAGGCTCAAAGTCTACCTCTACCACGCAAAACTCCAGGTTATTCCACTGGGAATTTAAAGCTTTCTTCTGTCTCTGTATCTGTTTTAGCACTTGCCACATTCTGCTCTATGTTGTGTCCAGTCCTTGTAAACTTTTGTCTGTCTTTTGGGGTAATAAAGTACGTAAGATCAAGAGCTCTGTCTTATCTATCCATTTTTTAAAATCTATCATAGCACTTAATGCAGTTCATTGCACATAACGGGAGCTCCATAAATACTTGTAGAGTAGAACAGAATGGAATGGAAGTTAAATTTGGCCATCGGTGATGTTCCAGGCTGGAAATGACAGCGCCTGATTAGATGGGCCTTCCTCAGAATGGGTTTCCTGACCAATGGCATTTGCCAACTAAAAGATCAAAAGAAAGCCCACCTCAAAAATACCACTACGTCCCTCAATACTAGGTACTCAGAGCTGTTACAGGTTTGATTTACGATCCTCAGTAAATGTGGCTATCATTTCATATCCGAATTAATTTTCTAAAATTTCAAATTGAAAGCCATCATTTCAGCATGGATGGTTGGGCCCCGCTACTGTCTGGCATATTTACAATCCTAGCTGTGAACCAATCATGAAGAGTTTTGTGAGAAGAGATATAGCCACCATCAGTTGGCTTCCCTCCCTGACCCACAGAGTTTGGAGCAATCTGTCCCAGAGCTGGTCTGGTTTTGAGTACATGGCAATAATCAGCACAAATAGCACTTAGGAATCTAGAACTTTCTATCCTCTGATAACCCTTTAATTATAAATCATCTAGGTAGCAACAGGCACTTAAGCCTGTCTTCTTGAGTGCTAGGAAAATTTTCCCCTCATCAAGATAGGATTTTTCTTTTCATCTCCAGAGGCAGAGTGCTTTATTTTACTGTCAAGATAAGATTTAGGCGACCTGGTGCTTCATAATTGTGGTTAAAATTTCCTGAGTGGTTACTGAGTGCCAAGATCAGTGTTACGCATTTTTATCTGTGTTATCTTATGTCTTCTTCACAATGCTATAGGGAGCAAGGTGGATTTCTTTTGTTTGTGGCTTCCCCAGATTCCCTTTCTTCTCTTTCATTAACACCACCACCAGGATCCTAGGGGGCTCCCAGCCTCGTTCTATGTGGTCTTGGGGGCCTGTATGTTCTAACACTTCCTGACACCAAAGAAGGGGTGGGTAATGGAAGTGAGGCCAATTAGACTGTCGGGAGGATCTGATTCATGGGCCAAGTGACAAAGGTATGGTGGTTGAGGCAGGTTATTTCAAAATACACCCTCCCCCTAGATTCTTGAACAATAACCTCAGAGTGGGCCTGGTCCCTGTTACCCCCAGGGCCTAATCATTTAACTTTTCTTCCAACTCTGACATAGCAAATTCTGGCCCAATATATTCTGCTTTAAAAAAAAAAAAAACCAATGTTAGCCAGACTCAATTGCCTATAACCTAAAAATCATCCCAATAAAGTAGCATATTTGTTTTCCACTGTTCTATAACAAGTGGTCACAAATGTAGCTGCTGACAACCCATGTTGATTTTTGCACAGTTTCTAGGGGTTAGGGCCCCGGGCAGAGCTGACTAGGTCCTCGGCTGGGGTTCTCTCAAGGCTACAGTCAGTGTGTCAGCCAGGGCTAAGCTCTGTCTGAGGTTTGGAGTCCTCTGCACTTTGCATGGCTGTTGGCACAATTCTGCTCCTTGTGACTGCAGGACGGGATTCCCTTTCCTTGCTGGCCATCACCATTGTCTGCTAGGACTGCAGTTTCTGCTACATGACTCTATCCCCAGGCTTCTCAAAACAGGGCAGTTTGCTTCTTCAAGCAGGGCGGCAAAATCTCTTTCCCTTCAGGAAAACCCAGGACCCTCCTTTTAATGGCTCACCCAATTAGGTCAGATACTTGGCATTATCTCCTTTTCAATTAGCTCAAAGTTAAATGATTAGGAATCTTTATTACATCTGAAAATCCCTTCATTTTTGTCACATCACATGCTCTAATCACCAGAGTAACATCCCATCAGGGTCTCTCCCACAGTCAAGGGGAGGCAATTAGAGTAGAGTACACACCAGCCTGAGGGAAATTTTGGAGCCATCTTATAAGTCTGCCTGACATAGGTAGTTACTCTTATTATCCTCAGTTTACAGTTGAATAAGCTAAAATTTAGAGAGGTGAAGTCGTCTGGCAAAAATCACAAACTTCTAAATATGAATGTCAAAATTTGAACTGGGCCTGTCACCTGTCACCACTGCTAAGCTGTGATGATCTTGAAATCCTTCTTACCTTCTTCATTTAAATTTTCTTGTACCTGCTGAAACTTTTCTGTATTGTTAAGAGTTTGTCTGGCCTCATATTTCCCTGGGCCTAAATACCCTAGTTCTTGCCATCACATGTCCACGTAGACAATAAGGCAAGTCACTACAGAGATGCTAAGGCATCTGACGAAATCTATGGAGCATGAGCAAATGGAAGTCACGGTGCATGGTGCTGGACACTCCATAAAACTCAAGGTGGACCCCAAGAAATGCATTTTCTATCAAAGACACAAGATTGGATGCAAAATTATGAACATATGTGAAAAAAAAGTAAAGGAGAGGATAGAAGAGGGAATAATGAATTCTGACTGGAATGAAAACACAAGGGACACCTGGGTGGCTCAGTCAGTTACCATCCAGTGTCCCACTGTTGATTTCAGCTTAGGTCATGATCTCAGGGCCATGAGATCACGTTGGACTCCATGCTGGTGTGAAGCCCACTTAAGATTCTCTCTCTCCCTTTTTCTCTGACCACTCCCCCTAACTCACATGCACTCGAAAGAAAGAAAGGAAGAAAGAAAGAAGGAAAGAAGAAAAGAAAGAAAGGAAGGAAGGAAGGATGAAATAGAAAAATCTTCTTAAAAGAAATGAATAGGATTTGGCCTTTCAGAAAAGAGGAGGTGGCAGGAAGCATCTTCCTGAAACTCCCTCCTTTCATGAGTTTCTCCTCATTTGATCCTTGATCATTGTAAATTGAACTGAAAGATGGTATTAAGTTACCCCATATCTTGAGGTTCTGTTTTCTTCCTTTGATCTAATGTAGTTTAAAAACCAAGGACAATAAATCAATTTTGGTCAATACTGAAAAATAGTCTCATACTTCCTAGTACCATTTAAAGAATGTTTCACTGGCTTGTTATGTGTATATTATCCCAACTTATTGACTGCTACTTTTCTTATGTGATTTATCCTATTGCTTCTTAGAGAATTCATTTTTTTTCTTTGGCCCAGGGTGCCATTGATGGCCAGTAAGGCAAATAGGACTAATATCACTAGGGATAGTAAAGAAAAAGCATCACCTAATTAGGTCAGATACTTGGCATTGTATTATATTATATTATATTATATTATATTAATTATATCAAACTGTATATTATATCAAATTGTATATTATATCAAGTTGTAGTATATCCACATTAGAAATATTATGTGTATTTATTTTGCTAGAAATTTTATATGAAGCAGTAACAAATGGTGTGAAAATAGTGTTGTTGAAAGTAGTTGCTAAGAGATTTGGGGCATTTAAATTAAAATTTCCAGATACCCAGAGCCCATGTTCCCCCCGAATTTATTCTTCTATTTATTCATTAATTCAACAAATACTTAATTGAGTACCTACTATATGCCAGGTACTATACTAGGGTCTAGGAACAAAGCACTGAGTAAGACACATATCAGCACTCCTCTTAGGATGTAAGATGCAGTGTAGATATTGTCAATAAATGGGCAATTATAATACATGAAAATATGTGCTATGGCAGAGAAAGGAAAAAATGCTAGGGGAGTATGAAGGAAAATAATTTTGTTGAGTTCAAGGGAAACTTTTGAAGCTTTCTGGAGGAGATGGCATTTAAGTTGACATGTAAACATAGAATGGGAGACATGGGACACCCTGTAATGAGCAAAAGATCAATAAGTACCAAAAGAAAAATTATGATAGTTATTTGGGGACAGAGGGGTTGTAACTAAGAGCTTTCATTTCTTTAAACTATTTGAAAATGTTAGATTAAAAAAATCCATCTTCCCACACAAAAATGCTTCATTGTATCACTTACCAGCACATATATATGAGCTACAAGTCCTTACCTGCAGCGTCCAAAGAAGAACTCAAGAGCTCACCTGGCTTGTCTTCATCAGGTTTTGCCTGGAATCTAGCTCCACCCAACTCTGAAATCTTGCCCTGTAATGATAAGCATCATCTCCTTCACTGGCCACTGTGAATTTGGAATTTACAAATGGTGGGACCTTGTGTTCATGGGTGCTGTCCATGCCAGCTGCCTCAGGGCCTCCAGCACAAGTTGCCAGATTGTGTCAACTATACACTGAACAATTGCCAAAAGCTTATAACTTCTCCCAAATTACTTTCATGATATAAGAGATTCATGGACAATCAATTCATTTAATTTTTAATTTATTATTTTTAAAGATCTTTATTTACTTGACAGAGAGAGACACAGTTAAAGAGGGAACACAAGCAGGGGGAGTGGGAGAGGGAGAAGCAAGCCTCCTGTGGAGCAGGGAGCCTGATGCGGGGCTGGATCCCAGGACCCTGGGATCATGACCTGAGCTGAAGGCAAACGCTTAACAACTGAGCCACCCAGGCGCCCCCAACAATACATTTTGTATATTATAATAGACTTTATGCTTTCTTAACTTTTATTTTTTGAAATCCATTTTTGCTCCTAAACGTGTAAATTGTGTATGTGTGTGTGCATCCCACTCAACTCTTATATTCCCTGATCACAACTTAATGTAAGTGATGGAATCTATTTTTATAAAGCTATAATAAAATACTTTGTTTTTAAAAAAGCATGAGTTTATAAGTTTTGCAACATATATCAAAATTATAATTACACTTAAATCTTTGACCAGCATTTCTACTTCCATCCTACAGATTTCCTTTTACACGTGTGACATAACATAGTACGGGGTTACTGCAGCGTTGTTTAGAAGAACAAAATAACTTGAAAAAAATGTATCAGTATGGGATGAGTTTTAAAAATGATGGTTAATTCTGAAGAGGAGATAATATGTAGCATAAAAAGAATAAGGAAGATATATATGTACTGATATGGAATAATGCTGAAGGCTTGTTGTAAGGACAGCAAGGAGCAGCCTCAGTGATCGCTGGGTGATTTGTATAAGAAAAGGAGGCTATGTAAAGAACTGATATATGTGTATATATGTGTGCATACACATATATTTATTTAATATGTGCTATGATAGACTGAATGTTTGTGTTCCCCTAAAGTTTATATGTTAAAACCTAACTCCCAATATGATGATATTAGGGTGTGGGGCCCGTGAGTGCTGATTAGATGCTGAGGGCGGAGCCTTCATGAGTGGGACTAGTGTCCTTATAAAGGAGACTTTGGAGAGTTTCCTCACCCTTTCCCCTTCTGACACATTAGGACACAGCAGCAAACCCATTCCATGTGAACATAACTAACATACTTTTATGAAAAAATTATTAGGTTTTCCAAAGCAGAAATGAGGAGTGGTATTTTTTGCAAAGGTCTTGAGTGTCTGACTTAATAGGAGACCTCTAGATTCCCATATCTGCTTCTGCATGCATTCCATTGTGATATGTTATTCTGATTGATGTGTATGGAGACAATCCAATTTCACACAGATAAGAGACTGAAAAACAGTATTTTAAGTTTTTCAGATAATTGTAGCTATTCTTCTTTGATAGTACACCAAAACTCAACAACCAGTAGTTTCTTAAAGTTTAGTTGCAATACAGTATCTGAAACTCTACCAAAGAGATATTCGTACCCTGTTATGTTAAAATCCATTTGTCTGCCTTCCCCTTTGGAGGGTCCTCCTACCCATGCATGACTTTTTAAGATCACACATCGGTCATTGGGAAGTGTTGCTCCACTGAGTTATACAGATCTTTTAAATGTTAATACATCTCATTTTACAATATGAAAAAATTGCATTTGCTGTATCACCACCAATTTCATCAGAACAGGTTTTTAGATACTGAAAAGCTATTGAGCTCACAGTGGTGGGTACAAGTTTTCCAAAATTCTAATTTCTATTTAAAAGCTCAAATTTCCCCTGGGGATAAAAATATATTATATGTTTATAAAAAATAAAATTAAAAAAAAAATAAAATAAAAGCTCAAATTTTGCGATTTGCAGCTCATACCATCATTTGTTTTTCTGGAAGTAACAGGCACATTTTGTTCATTTTCAAGGGAGTGTTCGCCAAACACTTGTATGAATAACCATAGTTTGTTTGTCATTCTTTCAAGTAAAAATAGTGTTGTGTGAAGAATGTAGCTAGTTGGGTTTGCAACTCAGACTACCAGCAAGTGCGTTTCCTTGAGATAAACCAGTACTTTGGAATGTATCAAAAGTGCTTTATATGTACTTCCCTTTTGCATCAGACAGATTCAAGAGTCAAGATTTAATAAAATGATTGGCTCTTCTTGCTCATCAAAGACATTCTTAAGGGAGATTTGCACGTTTTTATCTGTGAGTATGTGGCAGGGAAGACTACAGTGACTCCTCGTACAGGTGACTGCACTGTCTTGGTTCATGCCAAAGTGCCAGTGGTTTTATCCACCCCTGCTTGTGTGTCACCAGGGGAAAAGCCAACAGTGAAAATGGCCAATGTCATCTCCTTATCATTATGAATGGTTTTGATCTCACAGACCCCCTCAATGCATCTCGGGGACCCCCAGGTGTCCACAGACCACCCTTGGAGAAATATTTGCATAAATAATTTTTGAAGTAATGTATTAGAAACTGGTAATATTATTTGGCTTCAATGAAGAACACTGGATAATTGAGGGACAGGTGTGGGAGGAAGATGTTTCACTATATACCCTTTTTACTTTTTGAATTTGAACCAAGGGAATGTATTAGTCATTTCAAGATAAATTTAAAAATGATTTTAAAAACCATAAGAAACTTGAAAGCTGGACCAAGGAAAGTGAGGTGACAACTCATATTTATACAAGGATAATATTCTGCATGGCTGCATAGTTGCTAAGTGGCTGGCTGGTATAGAACTCAGATGATTTTAGAATCATGACTTGTAAAGATGCTTAGCCCAGAGTCATTGATGAGACTCACACAAAAACTGCTAATTGATATAGTAGATCAGACATGGAGAGTAAGCAAGGAACTTGCAATAAATCACATCATAATTTGATAATAATAAAACTCAGGGAAGAAACTCAGAAAGCTAGATGTGACTGCAAACAATTAAAGACATCCAACAGTCCCTGATTACCATTGACTTTTTCCCCCCAGGAGTCTCATCCCTACTCCTAAGCAATAAATCTACATGACAAAAGTAAATACTGGCCACATGAAAGGAACTGTGCTTTTCCATAAGGAATCATCACTTTTAAGTATATCCTGATCTTGGTCTACCTGATCCACCTTGACTTTCTAAGGCAACAGTTGTAAACTCAGATGCTCAGAGGTTCCCATCAGGTCATATCAATGAGAGAAGCAGGCCAAGAAAAAGAAATCTATTGTCCTCTCAGTTTATCTTGCATGTCTTCATTTATGGTAGAGGTAAAACCTAAGAGATATGTCATTTTCCTCTTGACTTCACTGCAAGAAAAACAAAGTTCCATCCTAACAATAAATGGGAACCGGCACCTGCCCTCTATGTCAGAAGGGTAATAACTGGTGGGGACCCTGGTGACCCGGAGAGCACAGCCCCGTGTTAAGAGGACACCTGCCTCTCAGCTCTCCTTCACAGCTCTGGATCTGGTGTTGCCATTGGAAATGTACACTTGGTGTAATCATCATAGCTCTTACTCTATTAGAAAAGACAGAAAGCTGAACATTTATGGGACATTTCCAGATTTTTAAAAATAAGTAACTTAAAAATTATGTAGTCTTTTGAAAAAAGAGTTTATTTTTTTTAATTTTTATTTATTTTTAAAATCTCTTTTCAGTGTTCCAGAATTCATTGTTTATGCACCACACCCAGTGCTCCATGCAATATGTGCCCTCCATAATACCCACCACAAGGCTCACCCAACCTCCCACCCCCCTCCCCTCCAAAACCCTCAGATTGTTTTTCAGAGTCCACAGTCTCTCATGGTTTGTCTCCCCTCCAATCTCCCCCAACTCACTTCTCTCCATCTCCCCATGTCCTCCATGTTATCCCTTATGCTCCACAAATAAGCAAAACCGTATGATAATTGACACTTTCTCCTTGACTTATTTCACTCAGCATAATCTCTTCCAGTCCCATCCATGTTGATACAAAAGTTGGGTATTCATCCTTTCTGATGGAGGCATAATACTCCATTATATATATGGACCACATCTTCCTTATCCATTCGTCCTTTGGAGGGAATCTTGGTTCTTTCCACAGTTTGGTGACTGTGGCCATTGCTGCTATGAACATTGGGGTACAGATTGCCCTTCTTATCACTACATCTGTATCTTTGGGTAAATACCCGGCAGTGCAATTGCAGGATCATAGGGAAGCTCTATTTTTAATTTCTTAAGGAATCTCCACACTGTTTTCCAAAGTGGCTACACCACCTTGCATTCCCACCAACAATGTAAGAGGGCTCCCCTTTCTCCATATTCCAACACATGTTGCTTACTGTCTTGTTAATTTTGGCCATTCTAACTGGTGTAAGTTTGTATCTCAATGTGGTTTTGATTTGAATCTCCCTGATGGCTAGTGATGATGAACATTTTAAAAGAGTTTATTTATTTGACAGAGATAGAGAGAGATAGAGGGAGGGAGGGAGAAAACATGAGTGGGGGACGGGCAGAGGGTGAAGCAGACTCCCCAGTGAGTAGGGAGCCCAATGTGGGGCTTGATCCCAGGACCCTGTGACCATGACCTGAGTCGAAGGCAGACACTTAACTGACTGAGCCACCCAGGTGCCCCTTATGCAGTCTTTATATACAGGCAAACACTATGTTGATCAAAAAAATTGTGCCTATGGGCTGATTTCATACTATAGGCTTATAATTTGACATCTCTGACCTAAATTCACTTTCTAGTATCTTTGTGAATACTCTTTGGGCATAAAGAGGATTCCAACGCAGCTGACCTGTTTCTCTTCTTCAGGGAAGCTCATGCCAGCCAAGGCTAACTCCCCAGTGAGGGAAAAGGAACTACTGACAATTAAAGGCACTCTGGTAGGGCACGAAATAAAAGAGGTTCAGCACCCTGAGATAGGACCTCACCTCACTTGTAGCTCCGGCAACCTTGAGAACTCAACTTGCTTCTGAGGAGGGGAGTTCTGTTTTGCTCTCTGTATTGGTAGCAAGAGACAGGAGCTCTGACAACCACATAGACACACTGCTCTATAAAGCACAAGACCAGCCTATCACAAGTCTCCAGTACAAACCTTTTGTGATCTTTCAACCCCAATCAGAGTTAAGGAAGACAGTCTGAGGGTAATCAACCCATGCCCATATGCACAGAACTGGCTTGAGATCCAGAGCCTCCAACAGCATGGTCCAGGGATAGGTGAGAGAATCCTTAACCAAAACAACTAGATATATGTGTGGGCATGACACGCACACCCAGAGATTTTGTGCATTAGAAATGATCTTTTGGGATTTCTGGTGACTCTTTCATAGCCAATACATGAACTCCTATGTCACATGCACATAAGGAAAGTAGATCTGAGGGTCTGGAAAAATTATTTCCATGCCTTTGATCAAGAAGCACCTCTGGGATAATATCACCAGGTATTTTATCACTGGTTGCTTCCCTTTTCATTCCTAAGGCAAAAGATCATCTTGGTGGAAGTAGATTTTCTCACCAAAATGACACACTCATGGGAGGTCTATGCAGAAGTATTTTTTTATTTATGGACTCCCAACCACTTCATCCACTCCTTCTAGAAAGAAAACTCTGTTTTAGACCCTTCTATCTGTATCTATCTATCTATGGCAAATCACAGACCATTGACCAGGCAGAATCTCATAAAACTCATTTTCTAGACGATACATCTGGTCTACCACAATTGCTATGTGCAGAATTCAATACAACCCTCCACCAAGAGCATTCTCTTCCATAGTAATAATAATTTCTACTCCTGTTACTTCTTTATATCACCATCTTTCCAGAAACTGTTGAGTGCAGAGAATCACTTCAAGCTATCCAAGAAGAGCAACAGGAATTCGCTTGAATATAAGAAGGAACAAAACCCGAAGGGAATGTACCTGGAAACAAAATCAAAATCAGAGACAGCATCTGGCATCCTTCTTGACACATTCACATCTCTAAGTTTTCAAGGTTGCTACAAGACTATTTCTCAGGACTGCCAGAGTCATGAGAGCAATAGCTGTACCTAAATTGTAATAAGAATAATTAGATAAGGAATTCTCAGCTCTAGGAAACCTCTGGTTTATTTGTTGAATTTGAAAGTATAAAAATGAATAGTCTAATAATATCTAGGCCAAGAAAACAAATAGCCTACAAAGAAAAAGGAAGAAAGAAAGAAAGAAAGAAAGAAAGAAAGAAACTGTCATCACACTTCTATCCACAGCAGTATTCAATGCCAGAGACCATGGAGAAATGTAAAGAGTTCTGAAGAAAAAGAAAGCAGGACCAAAGAACATTTTTCCAGGCATGGTGTCATGTAAGTAAAAACAAACATATTTAAATAAGAAAGACCTCAGGAATATAACACCCTTAGTTTTTCTTGTAAAGAAAAATATATTTATTTGGTGACAAAAATTGAAGTATAAAAAAGGAATCAAAATAAAAAACTGAGGAATGGATAAAGAGATGGCAGAATATGTGCCGACAATTAATCCATTTCCACAGAGAGTACTGGAAAATAACAACCAAATATAACCACAGGAAGTTTTGGCAGTATAAAAGTAAAACAACTCACAGACATGGCAAAACTGAGAGGAGCTGGTTACAAGAAGTGTTAAGAGTGCTGACGTTCTCATCTCTCCTCGCAGTGAGTCTGCTGACGGTGTCTAAAGCCAAACACTTGGTTGAAACAAAAAAATAATTTCCATCCCTTATTTTTTAATGTTAGGTTTGTTTTAAAGAAGAAATTACATATTTTGTGATAAAGAACTATATTTGAAGTCCTCGATTTCCTTAACTTTTCCCCTATTAATTAAAACGGCTACTTTTATTCAAATGAGATCCTGTAACAGAAGTCCATCCATCCATCCAACCATCCATCCTGTTGTCTACCTTGGCCATTCTACCTTTCTACATAAATGGTCACCCCTGGAGCAGTGTAAAGTAGCAGTCCAGTTGTGTCTTTCTGTAAGCATGTGTAGAAAAATGGTTAGAATGATGTGCCCCTGGTGTTAAGGGTTATTTCTCAGCAGCAGGATTTGAGATGATTAGTTAAATTTTCTTGTTTGCATTTTTCAATATCGCTTACATTCTAAAAATTATATTACTCTTTCTACAAAGAAAATGTTTCTTTAAATAAAAACAAAGAGGCAACATTTTAAATGAACTAAATAACCTTGACTACTCCCCTCACGTCTGAGGCATTCATCTTCAACCTATGCTTGCTTTCACACTCTTTGGTTTCAATTCCATCTCCAGTTACCCTTAAAAACTCTTGACACACACCCTTGAGCCCACCCTTGTCCTCTCTATCCCCAGGATGTGGAACCTCCCTTTTTCCTTTGGATTCCTACTCAGTCTCCAGGAGTCCTAGAAGTCTGTGCTGCAGTTTTTGCCACCTGAAGACTTGAGTCTGATGTCACACACAGTATGTAGTGCATGTTGTTATTTTACTCAGAAATTAATCTAACAGAGCCCTAGGATTTTAATTAATTTTAACATTTTATAATTGTATAAAATTAGAAACAAGGTTGTTTTTTCTTTTTTAAACGGTCTATCTGGTATCTGAACTCCTGCCTTTATCTGAAGAATTCTCCAAGATTTGAACCTCTGCTGCACACACACATGGGTTCTAAGAAGTCCGGAAGCATGATTTTGTTGCACCCCTCTCTCCCACACACCCAGACTAAACTTGTCTGGTCACTAGAACCCTTCTGAGATTTGAATATGGAATGAGGGAGGCAAAGAAGAGGAAAGTGGAGAATTCATTTTAGAAGCAGCAGCCGCAGCAACAGTTACTAGAAGCTATGCCAACGGCAGCGTCGTGCCCTGTGCTGGTAGAGACAGGTGGGAGAGCAGCGGCCTCCATTGTTCAGCCGTGGCTGTGATTCTAGCCACTTAGCCTTCCTTTGTTCCTGCCTGTTTTCAAAGCCTGGCATTTTCGTCTTCCTGGAAATTCTGTGGGCTTCCCAATAAGCTCTCAATAAATTCCTTTTCTACTCCAATCAGCCTGTATCAGTGTCTACTACTTGCAATTAAATTTTTTGACTGACGCTGTACTTACACTATGATTCTGTGTCTATCTACTTGTATTTTAGATTGTTAGTATAGAACCTCCAGCCTTAAATTCAAATTTTGGTAGTTTTCTGTATTGCTAAATCTGCTAGGCTTTTGTCAGCCCTTTTTACTTAATAATGGACTCCTCTGTTTTCATTTTCTCACAATGCATTCAACAAACATTTATTATGCAAAACATTGTACTGGAATCTGGGATAAAAAGAAAAAAAAAAAAACCCAAGACATAGTATTTACCATCAAGTACTTCAAATTCTAGTGGGGAAGCTAGATAAGAAAATAATAAGGTGGGAAATGGTGGAATGGAGAGGGGCACAAGGTGTTCTAGAAATACAGAAGAAGAGCACGGAAGAGCCCCACCTGACAAGCTGGGAGACTCCACCCCATGAGGGAACGTTTTGAAGGATAAGGAGAAGGCAGCCAGGTGGAAAGGCAAAGACAAATGACACAGTAAGTACAGTTTATTCAGGAATGTTCACCCAAATTGGCTTTAAAAAAAAAAAAAAAACAAGTGGAATGGGTGTGTCTGAGGGCTGTGTTTCTCAATCTTGTGAGATCAGCAGAATCACCTAAGGCTTGTTAAATATTAGATATCTAGAGTTCTTCCCCCACGGAATGTGGTTCAGGTCTGGAGAGGGGCCCCAGGTGACTCACAAAAGGGAAACTTTGTCCTGAGGGACTGAGGCCGGAGGCAAAAACCATGAAGGGCTCTCTAAGCTAAAAAGTTTGAATTCTGTGAAAATGGTAAGGTGGAGCCACTAAAAGGTTTTAAGCAGCATGGTGATAAAACCAGATTTGCATTTTCTAAAGTTCATTCAAGGAGCCCTAAAGAATTGGAAGAAAATGGAAATTAGCAATCTGGACATCAGTGGCAGAAAGATCAGTTAGGTTATTAGCAGTACTCTGGTTGGAAGATAATATGGATCTGAACTAGACTGAAATCTACAAAATGGAGAGAACCAACAGGATAGAATTTAGGCAGCAGACTTGGTTACTATTAGCTGTGGGCTTAAGAGAAGAGAATTCAGAGATGGTGGCTAGACCTGGGACTTGTACACCGGTGTAGATAAGGGTGATCAGCTCACTTGGATGAGGCAGAGAAGAGAAATGTGACGCAAAATAAAAACAATTGATGAGTTCAATTTTGGCCATAGTTGAAAATGAAGTGTACATGGGATGACAGCCAGATGTCTTTGGGACATATATATGATTAGAGCACAAAACATGGATCAGAACAGAAGCTCTAGACCATTCTCAGGATATAAGGGGCCCATTATGTTACGGTGCCATTCAAGAAACTAGAATGAAGGCAGTAGTAATCCAGCCATAAAGGCCCACTCCAAGTTGTATACACAGCAGGGAGTTAGACTCAGCATCCATTCGCCTGGAGACTTAGACAAAGTAAAAGTCCTGAGTCCCACTGGCTGAGGCCTAAGGTAGGACCCAGAGATCCACATTTTTTTTTTAAAGAAACTCCCTAAGTGCTTCCAATGAGTAACTCAGTGTAAGAACCACCAAGGAAGGTGATAGTTCCCAAATTTGTTGCATATTAGAATCATATGGTAAGCTTTTAAAAAGTCCAGTGTCTAAATCCCATCCTATACCAATTAAATCAGCCTGTCTGGAGTGGAAGCAAGGTGTCAGTAGTTTTTTAAGGATCCTTAGGTGTTTCCAATGTGTTGTGCAATTTGGAAACTACTGATAGAGATTACTAATAACTAGATGGGGCCAAATGAAGTGTTTACACATAGTAGCTGAAAGTAGGCAGTCAGATGCCTCCACATGAATATAGTCAACGAACGAATCATCAGATATGCTGAGAAGAGGAGGTAGGTAACATTGACCCAGTGACCTTCTCAGAAATGAGTCATAGCCAAGCTGTAAGAATGTTACAAGCTTAATGATCTTCTCCTGAATGAAAACAGTGAAATAAGTAAAGAGATTCAGGTCCTCTTATTTCCGTGAATTGACAGTTGAAAGATCCTAAGTGAATTCAGTTGAGATTGTACCAGAAACATATAGGGCGAGAACTGAAAGCTGCTGGACAAACCATAGAGGCACGTGGTCCTTTAAGAGAGAGGCGAGGAATAGATAATGTGCAAGGGGAGGGGAAAAGCAAGTCAGAGAGGGAGGAGGACCTTGCAAGCATGCTATAAAGGCGGACATGCTGGTTGCATCTTTCCAGAGGGTCATCTTTGTTCAGTCGTAAAGCAAGGTGAAGGTAAAGCACATTCTGGATTCCAAACTCCATGGCATTTTGCTACGCATTTAACTTGGCTTCATATACATCCCACCAAGAGAAGCATAATACCAAGTCACACAACAAACGAGATGCAACAAAGGGTAAGACATCAAAGAACCAAACATGAAGTCAGTCCATGAGTGCGCAGTTGAGGTAAGGCCTGTGTCTTGTCTTGGTGAGCTCGGGTGGGCGGCTGCTGCTTTGTCTGTTCAAGCAGTGGCGGGTCTCTGTGATGTTCAGAGATCAATTGGGCAGAACCCTCGGTAGCAGTTGCCTCTTTGATGTGGTCAAATGACGTTGAGGAATGTTCCCTCTATCCCTATACTTTGAATTGTTTTAATCAGGAACGGATGCTGTATCTTGTCAAATGCTTTTTCTGCAGTAGTTGAGAGGACCATATGGTTCTTTTCTCTTCTCTTATTGATTTGTTCTATCACATGGATTGATTTGTGAATGTTGAACCACTCCTGCCTCCCATCGATAAATCCCACCTGGTCATGGTGGATAATCTTTTTATTTTTTATTTTTTATTTTTAAAAGATTTTATTTATTTGATAGAGATCACAAGTAGGCAGAGAGGCAGGCAGAGAGAGGGGGGGAGGCAGGCTCCCCGCTGAGCAGAGAGCCGGATTCGGGGCTGGGATCGTGACCTGAGCTGAAGGCAGAGGCCTTAACCCACTGAACACGCAGGTGCCCCGGATAATCTTTTTAATGTACTGTTGGATCCTATTAGCTAGGATCTTTTCACCACAGAAACAAATTCTTGTTGAGAATCTTGGCATCTGTATTCATCAGGGATATTGGTCTGAAATTCTCCTTTTCAGTAGGGTCTTTGCCTGGTTTGGGGATCAGGGTAATGCTGGCTTCATAAAAAGAGTATGGAAGTTTTCCTTCTGCTTCAATTTTTTGAAACAGCTTCAGGAGAATAGAGATTATTTTTTCTTTAAAAGTTTGGTAGAGGGGCGCCTGGGTGGCTCAGTGGGTTAAAGCCTCTGCCTTCAGCTCGGGTCATGATCCCAGTGTCCTGGGATCGAGCCCCACATCCGGCTCTCTGCTCTGCGGGGAGCCTGCTTCCTCCTCTCTCTCTCTCTGCCTGCCTCTCTGCCTACTTGTGATCTCTGTCTGTCAAATAAATAAATAAAATCTTAAAAAAAAAAAAAGTTTGGTAGAATTCCCCAGGGAATCCATTAGGTCCTGGGCTCTTGTTTTTTGAGAGGTTTTGGATCACTGCTTCAATCTCGTTACTAGATACTGGTCTATTCAGCTTGCCAATTTCTTCCTGATTCAGTTTTGGAAGTTTATAGGTTTCCAGGAATGCATGCATTTTGTCTAGGTTGCTTAACTTATTGGCATATAACTGCTGATAATAATTTCCGATGATTGTTTCTATTTCCTTGGTGTTAGTCGTGATCTCTCCCTTCTCATTCATAATTTTATTAATTTGGGTCCTCTCTCTTTTCTTCTGGATTAGTTTGGCCAATGGTTTATTGATCTTATTGAGTCTTTAAAAAAAAACAGCTTCTAGTTTTGTTGATGTGTTCTACTGTATTGCTAGTTTCTATCTCATTGATCTCTGCTCTAATCTTGATTATTTCCCTTCTTGTGTGTGTGGTTGGCTTAATTTGTTGTCGATTTTTCAGTTCCCAGGTGTAAAGAGAGCTGGGGTATTCTGGATTTTTCAATTTTTTTGAGGCAGGCTTGGATGGCTATGTATTTCCCCCTTAAGGCTGCTTTTGCTGTATCCCATAGGTTTTGGACCAAAGTATCTTCATTCTCATTGGTTTCCATGAATTGTTTAAGCTCCTCTTTGATTTCCTAGTTGATCCAAACATTCTTAAGCAGGGTGGTCTTTAGCTTCCAGGTATTTGAATTCCTTCCAAACTTTTTCTTGTGGTTGAGTTCCAGTTTCAAAACATTGTGGTCTGAGAATATGCAGGGAATAATCTCAATCTTTTGGTATCAATTGAGTCCTGATTTGTGACCCAGTATGTGGTCTATTCTGGAGAAAGCTCCATGTACACTCGAAAAGAATGAGTATTCTATTGTTTTAGGGTGGAATGTTCTGTATATATCCATGAGGATCTGGTCCAATGTGTCATTCAATGCTCTTGTTTCTTTATTGATTCTATCTATGAAAAACCCACAGCGAATATCATCCTCAGTGGGGAAAAGCTGACAGCCTTCCCTTTGAGATCAGGAACATGACAAGGATGCCCACTCCCACCACTCTTATTCAACATAGTAGTAGAAGTCCTAGCAACACCAATCAGACAACAAAAAGAAATAAAAGGTATTCAAATTGGCAATGAAGAAGTCAAACTCTCTCTCTTCACAGATGACATGGTACTTTATATGGAAAACCCAAAAGACTCTACCTGCAAACTACTAGAACTCATACAGCAATTCAGTAATGTGGCAGGATACAAAGTCAATGTACAGAAATCAGTTACTTTCTTATACACTAACAATGAAAATACAGAAAGGGTAATTAGAGAATCAATTCCATTTATTATAGCACCAAGAACCATAAGATACTTGGGAATAAACCTAACCAAAGAGGTAACGGATCTGTACTTGAGGAACTACAGAACACTCATGAAAGAAATTGAAGAAGACACAAAAAATTGGAAGACCATTCCATGCTCATGTATCAGAAGAATAAACGTTGTTAAAATGTCTACACTGCCTAAAGCAATCTACACTTTTAATCCATTCTGATCAAAATTCCACCAGCATTTTTCAAAGAGCTGGAACAAACAATCCTAAAATTTGTATGGAACCAGAAGAGACCCCAAATTGCTAAGGAAATATTGAAAAAGAAAAACAAAACTGGAGGCATTGCATTGCCTGATTTCAAGCTTTACTACAAAGCTGTGATTACCAAGACAGCATGATACTGGTGCAAAAACAGACACATAGACCAGTGGAACAGACTAGAGAACCCAGATATGGACCCTCAATCTTATAGCCAAATAATCTTTGACAAAGCAAGAACAAAATATACAGTGGAAAAACGTCTCTTCAATAAGTGGTGCTGGGAAAAATTGCACAGCTATGTGTAGAAGAATGAAACTTGACCATTCTCTTACACCATACACAAAGATAAACTGGAAATGGATAAAAGACCTCAATGTGAGGCAGGAATCCATCAGAATCCTAGAGGAGAACATAGGCAGTAACCTCTTTGACATCAGCCACAGCAACTTCTTTCAAGATATGTCTCCAAAGGCAAAGGAAACAAAAGCGAAAATGAACTTTTGGGACTTCATCAAGATCAAAAGCTTCTGCACAGCAAAGGAAACAGTCAACAAAACAAAGAGGCAACCCACAGAATGGGAGAAGATATTCACAAATGACAGTGCAGACAAAAGGCTGATAGCCAAGATCTATAAAGAACTCAAACTCAACAAACACAAAACAGATAACCACGTCAAAAAATGGGCAGAAGACATGAACAGGCACTTCTTCAAAGAAGACATACAAATGACTAACAGACACGTGAAAAAATGTTCATTAGCCATCAGGGAGGTTCAAGTCAAAACCGCATCGAGATACCACCTTATACCAGTTAGAATGGCCAAAATTAACAAGACAGTAAGCAACATGTGTTGGAATGTGGAGAAAGGAGAACCCTCTTACACTGTTGGTGGGAATGCAGGTTGGTGCAGCCACTTTGGAAAACAGTGTGGAGATTCCTCAAGAAATTAAAAATAGAGCTACCCTATGATCCTGCAATTGCACTGCTGGGTATTTACCCCAAAGATACAGATGTAGTGAAAAGAAGGGCCATCTGTAACCCAATGTTCATAGCAGCAATGGCCATGGTCGCCAAACTGTGGAAAGAATCAAGGTGCCCTTCAACAGACAAATGGATAAAGAAGATGTGGTCCATATATACAATGGAGTATTATGCCTCCATCAGAAAGGATGGATACCCACTTTTATCAATATGGATGGGAATGGAAGAGATTATGCTGAGTGAAATAAGTCAAGGAGAAAGAGTCAATTATCATATGCAATTATCATATGGTTTTGCTTACTTGTGGGACATAAGGAATAACACGGAGGACATGGGGAGATGGAGAAGAGAAGTGAGTTGGGGGAAATTGGAGGGGAGACGAACCATGAGAGACTGTGGACTCTGAAAAACAAACTGAGGGTTTTGGAGAGGAGTGGGGTGGGAGGTTGGGTGAGCTTGGTGGTGGGTATTATGGAGGGCACGTATTACATGGAGCACTGGGTATGGTGCATAAACAATGAATTCTGGAACACTGAAAAGAAATTTTTAAAAAATGATGTGGTCAAATGTAAAAGGGTCCACATCTGGAGATGGTGACAGTTGCTGCAAAAATCCTCCCTTTCTGAAGGAGTTTCATCAGTCTCAGGCCCTTGCCATCCTCCTCTGGTTCTGCTGGTGATCTGTTCTGGGTGCCATCAGCCCAGGCTGCTTTCAGAGACATCCGGTCTTAGCAGCAGTGCCCTTGGCTGCTGATGTCACAGCTTGACACAAGTCACAGCTTGACATGAGTGACTCCATCTTACTCTCCACAGAGGAAAATCAGCAAAAGTAGTATTGCACATAGGATTTCAGGGAGGGAATAATCCCATCTGTCAAATGCTGCTGGACAAGTGTTAGGAAAACCGGAAATAATGTCAGTAGGACATACCTCTTCATTCCTGTTAGAAACTATTGGAGGGTAGGAGGCTATTTGTCCTGAACTTGCTTGATACCCATCCCCCTGACCTCATGACTGTTGTGTGATTGAGGGAGGGAGGAGAACTATTTCAACTGCAGAGCTCATGAGCATCGTCATTTCTCAAGCCCACACTTCACAAGAATGATTGTGATGCTAACAGAAGCATCCCTAAACAGGCCTCTAAAATAACCCAGAGGAAAGGAATGTTAAGGCCGCCTCCGAGAGCTCTGATTTTAGTGTAGAGAGGTGAAGGCTGAGAGGGCTGTGATTGAGGCACCCAGTTAGTCACTGGGTCTGCTCTATTCTACCTCTGCAAGGAGTCTCATCCCTGCTCACTCACTCCGCTCCCACGCACAACAGCCCAGTTCAATCCGCAGTGAACAACTCCCTTACTGGTCCTGTGCTTCCAGAATCTGGCGATCATCCCCACACAAAAGCTCATGCAGGGCTCTCCTCCTCAGATGCCTTTCTCCAGCCCACCCCCTCCCACAGGGAATCAACAAAGGGGCTCTGAATCAGATCACGCCCCTGTGTGTTGCTGCGGGGCCACTTATCGGTCCTGTGACCTTGAACAAATAACTTCAGTCCTCCTTGCCTTATTTTTATCACCTGTAGAAGGGGTAATAACAGTGCTTACCTCAGAAGAACATTATGAGAATTAAATGAGCTGTACATGGAAGGTATATAGCAACAACTGTGTGACATTAAGCAATTAATCTCGCTCAGATTCCGTTTCCTTATGTATACAATGCTGATGCAAATCTTATCCCCCCTTGGATTGTTATGGAGATTAAATTAGAAAATGCACTTACAGTAAATCAGCTTGGTGCCTGGTACATGCAAAGCATCAACCAATTGTTTTAAACCCCAAGTAAAAGGCACCTATAGGGACACCTGGGTAGCCCAGTGGGTTAAGTGTCTGCCTATGTTTCAGGTCATGATCTCAGTGTCCTGGGATGGGGCCCCATGTTGGGCTCCCTGCTCAGTGGGGTGTCTGCTTCTCTCTCTCCCCCTCCCTCTGTGCTTTCCCTCCCTCTTTGTATCTCTCACATGAATAAATAAAATCTAAAAAAAAGAAAAAGAAAAAAAGGACACACTTAGGGTGAAGTCTTTCCTAAACCCAGTGGAGAGAAATTATTTCTTCCTCCATGCTCTACTCTTCATTTTAGTTTTAGGATGGCAATTATTTCTCCCTTTTTTCCCTTTTCATATTATTGTCACTTATTTACATCTTCCCTTCCCCTCTGGATTATTAGATTGAAGCTAGAGACTGAGACCCATATCTCCCTAATCTCCCTAATCTCTCTGTTACAGCCAGTGTAGTACCGTGTCTTGCTTTTTAAATTCACATAGTAGTTGCTCATTAACTGGAAGTTGAATGACTTTATTTACATTTTTATATTGGGTTTCCCCCCCTTTTAAATATAATTGTAAATTTTAATGCTGCTCAGTATGGATGCAATAAAAATGTGGGAAAACTCTATAAATTGGAGTGTGAATTGGCACAATCTTCTGGAAGAAAATATGGTACCCAGAGTTTCCCAAAATAGGGTACTTGTCAAATAAATTAGAATATATCGATATGATTGAACAATATGGAATACTATCTATGTCATACTTTAAAATGTGTATATATACATATATATGCTGATTATTGAAAGATCTCTAAAATGTATCATAAGTATACAAAGTTATAAAACAATGTAAATTTTGTACTCTCTTTTTGTATAAAATTAAAATAAAGATAGATGTGAATTTATGCAGATTTATGCTTTTTAAAATTAGGAAGTGTATAAGCAATTGTTCATTTGGAGAGGGTAGTAGGGGAGAGGAAGGAGGGAAATGAGGCTTTTCACTTTCCATTTTGTAACTTTCTGCATTGCTTAAATTTTATAACCTTATACATGCATTACTCTTTATTAAAGTGTTGATGGGAAGGGGTATTAGAGGCTACCTCTTTTTGTTTGTTTTATTCCTTGTACCTCAATGTATTTAAAATAAAAATCTATTGCTAGAATTTCCCTATATAAATGCTTTTCAAAATGGTATTTTAATAGTTGTTTAACATTCCATTATATGACATATATTATGATTTATTAACAATTTTTGTTGAGTAAATTGTTTACAATGTTTTGGCGATTATAATCTGAAATAAGTATTTGATTATTTCTTTAGTTCTGGAAGAGGAGTCGCTGAGGTAGTAGTCACATTTTACCATTGATAATGCTTCCAGTAACAGGAGATCTTAGAATACTCACGTGGATGTGCTGAAGGGTTTAGCACGCAACTATGGAATTGGAAATTTAGAAGAGCTGAAATGCTCAGCACAACAGAGAAGAATTCTGAATCCCCTGAGGTAATGAGCAGTGGGGAATAAGAGAGAAATAAGATGTAAGATGGTGCTCTAAGGACGTGACCCCTCCCTCTTAGTGATTTCTTTTGGAGATTCGTGAAGAAGCTGAATTGTTGGAAAAGAGAAACAAAGACAGCATACAAACACAGGAGCCTGAGGCCAATTACACCACAGAGCATAAACCTAGGAATTAACGGGATCCAGCGGGAGGACTCGGGAGTTTCACCAATCAGGGAACTGGGGATGGAGTCAAATGTAACTAACTAGCTTTCCTGGGCAGGACTTCCCACCCCCTCCTTACCACAAGCGCTTCCTCTGAGGACCTCTGTGTTGCCTGCATAGTAAAATCTTGTGATTCATATGACTACATTGCCTCCTGGAGGGGATGTACACCTTCTGCTTTCACCAGACATGGAGAGATAGGCTTGATTGACTTGCCATTGCCAATAGTGGATATGACACCTTTTTTTTTTTTTTTTAAGATTTTATTTATTTATTGACAGACAGAGATCACAAGTAGGCAGAGAGGCAGGCAGAGAGAGAGGAAGGGAAGCAGGCTCCCTGCTGAGCAGAGAGCCAGACGCAGGGCTTGATCCCAGGACCCTGGGATCATGACCTGAGCCGAAGGCAGAGGCTTTAACCCACAGAGCCACCCAGGCGCCCCATATGACACCTTTTTAATCTTTAGCAAGTTAACAGAAAAAAAAAGTTTTCTCATTGTTTATTTGCACGACTCTGAGTTTAGAGAGGTTAACAATGTTTTTACATTTGTCCCATATCATGAAGAATGTAGAGGTCATCAAAGACAGTAGTAACTATGACCTATTCAGCACTTGGTCTATGCCAGATATTTTTAAGTGTTCTTATACATGTTAACTCACTTAAAATTCACAAAACAAATCTATGACATAGGTAATATTTTTCCTCTGTTTTAGAGACGAAGAAATTGGAAGTCCAGAAATAGCATAACTTGAGCAAGCTAGTAAATGGAAGAAGTTGGATTTGAGCCAATCCCATACTCAGGCCCTTACACTTTCTACCACTCTGCCTCTTTCCCTTATCCATCCTAAACCCATCATATACTTACACTACTTTTAGTCTCTTAAGCATGTCGGACACCAATCTTTCCATTCTTCTCTGGATTACATTGCTCAATCTGCCGAATTTGTGTTTCCTTCCAACTACCACAGCTTTTCTGTACGATATTGTCCACTCATAGTCTCAAAGTGTTTACCCACCATTACTTCTCAACATATCCCAATCCCACTTTGACCAGCCCGCCAAATCTGCATTTGCCAAGGGCACCAATGATTTTAGTTTTCCCAAATTCAATGGGCTCTTCTTTCATTTAGTATGTATTTGATAGAGTTGACCATTTCCTCTACTTGGAATGCTACACTCTGGTTTTCATTATGTCTTTCCCATCTCTTTTTAGTCTGCTTTGTTAGCAACTCTTCTTATGTCCAATCTTTAAGACTTAAATCTTAGAACTTTCCTAAAAATTTAGACCTATGATTTCTTTTCTTCTCACTATATATGCTCATTCAATTTGACCACATCTAGCTTTGTGGATTTAAATATTATCAATCTGGTGATGTCTCCCTAGGTTACCCTACATATGCACTTTCTGCAGGGATGCATCTCAGACATCTCTAACTTAGCTGATAAGAACTGAATTCTTTATTTTCCCCGAAAATTGAGAAACTTTTCCTAGTAAATTCCATGAGGTCAGGGACCAAGATAGGTTTTTTTGTTTGCTTATTATTTTGTTTGTAGGGACCAAGATTCTTTTGTTCACCACTTTATACCTAGAACTTAGCACAGTTATTTGTATGCAGAGGGTGATCAATGAATGTTGAATGAGTGAATAAATGAATATTTTTTTCTGAGATAATTCAGAATCCAAACTGTTTTTACCTATAGACCTATAATTGATTAATAATGCACACACAGAATTAGTGGAAAAAATAATATATGTAATGAGTGATTTTAAAAAATCAGGAAAGGACAGGACAGGTCATAATCTCAGGGTCTGGGATCAAGCACTGCATCAGGTTCTCTGCTCAGCACAAAGCCTGCCTCCCCCTCTCTCCCTGCCTCTCTGCCTACTTGTGATCTCTATTAAATAAATAAATAAAATCTTAAAAAAAAATCAGGAAAGGACTTTAGACATCTTTCTGTATATAGATCTTAGAGCTAAAAGGAAATAGTTCAAATCTCTTGTTCTATAGATGAGAAAGCTAATGTTAGTTTACTTGTCCCATGTGACATCAGTTGTGGAAGAACTGAAGTAGACCCCTAGGGTCTTGTTACCATGCAGAATATTCCAAGATGTTTCAAAACTGTGTGTAAGTTCACTATACTTTATTTGTGTGTGTGTGTGTGTGTGTGTGTGTATGTATATACATAAGTGTGTGTGTGTGTGTGTGTGTATACATGTGTATATATCTACATCTATATATTCATACAATGAGTACAGGTATCACTAACTGAAAACATTTCAGTTATTCTCTATCTACTCCCCCAATATGCCCTCAGAGACCAGAAAAGCACCTGATACACAACGGGAGGTTAATAAATACTGCTGGCTGCGTGACAAACCTAGTGACAGCTAAAATGAACCCTAAATTTCTTGCTTTATAAACGTAGTTATCTATGTTTTAAACAAACGAACAAATAAACAAAACTCCCAGGATGCATTGTATGAGAAGTATGAATGAGATTACAGGCATACCTCATTTTCTCTCATTTTGCAGATGTTGTGAATTTTATAAACGAGGGTTTTGCTGCAGTCCTGCACTGAGCAGGTTCACACCATTTTTTCCAACAACGCTTGCTCTCTTCATGTATCTGTATCACATTTTGGTAATTCTCACAATGTATTCAAACATTTTCATAATTATATTTGTTATGGTGATCTGTGATTATTGATTTTTGACATTACTATTATAATTATTTTGGAACACCATGAAGTGAGCTCATGTAAGACAGCGAACTTATTGGATAAATATATATGTTCCGATTGCTCTCCTGACCAGCTCTTTCCCCATCTCTCTCCCTCTCCTTGGACTTTTCTATTCCCTGAGACACAACAATGTTGAAATTAGGCCAGTTAATAGCCTTACGATGGCCTCTAAGTGTTCAAGTGAAAGGAAGAGTCACACATCTCTCATTTTAAATAAAAAGCTAGAAGTGATCAAGCTTAGCTAGGAAGGCATGTTGGAAGTCAAGAAAGGCCAAAAGCTAGGTCTCTTGTGCCAAACAGCAAAGTTGTGAATGCAAAGAGAAAGTTCTTGAAGGAAATTAAAAGTGTTAGTCCAGTGAACACGTTAATGATAAGAAAGTGAAACAGCCTTATTGCTGATGCTGATTGGGAGAAAGTCTGAGTGGTCTGGATAGAAGATCAAACCAACCACAACATTCCTTTCAGCCAAAGCCTAATACAGAGCATGGCCCAAAGTCTCCTCAATTACATGAAGGTTGAAAGGGGAGGAAGCTGCAGAAAGAAAAGTTTGAAGCCAGCAGAGTTTAGTGCATGAGGTTTAAGGAAAGAAGCCATCTCCATGACAGAAAAGTACAGGGTGAAGTCACAGGTACTGATGGAGAAGCTGCAGCAAGCTCTCTAGAAGATTCGGCTGAGATCAATCATGAAGCTTGCCACACTAGACAACAGACTTTAAATATAGACAAAACAGCTTTAGATTGGAAGATGATGCCATCTAGGACTTCTGTAGCTAGAGAGAAGTCCATGCCTGGCTTCAAAGCTTCAAAGGACAGGATGACTCTCTTTTTAGGGGCTAATGCTGTTGGTGCTTTTCAGTGGAAGTCAATGCTCATTTACAATTCCAAAAATCCTAGGACCCTTAAGAATTATCCTAAATCTACTCTGCCTGTGGTTTATAAATGGAACAACAAAGCCTGGATGACAGCTCATGTGTTTACAAGATGATTTATTGAATATTTTAAGACCACTATTGAGACCTACTGCTCAGGGGGAAAAAAAAAAAAAAGATCCCTTTCAAAATACTACTGCTCATTGATAATGCACCTGGTCACCCAAGAGCTCTGATGGAGATGGACAATGAGATTAATGTTGTTTTCATACACGTTAACACAATATTCATTCTGTAGTCCCTGGATCAAGGAGTAATTTTGACTCTCAGATCTTATTATTTAAGAAATATATTTACTAAGGCTGTACCTACCATAGATAGTGATTCCTCTGGTGGATCTGGGCAGAGTAAATCAAAGACTTTCTGGAAAGGACTCACCATTTTTTAAAAAAAAGGTTTATTTATTTGTCTATTTCTTTGAGAGAGAGAGAGAGAGAAATCTCAGAGGGGAGAGGCAGAGGGAGAGAGAGAGAGAATCTTAAGCAGACCTTGTGCTGAATGTGGAGCCTGATGTGGAGCTGAATCTCATGACTCTGAGATCACGATCTGAGCTGATACCAGGAGTCAGACACTTAACTGACTGTGCCACCCAAGTGCCTCAATGCCATTAAGAACATTTGTAACTCATGGACAAAAGTCAAAATATCAACATTGACAGGAGTCTGGAAGAAGTTGATTCCAACCCTCATGGGTGACTCTGGGGGGTTCAAGACTGCAATGAAGGAAGTCACTGCAGAAATGGTAGACTAGCAGGAGAGCTGGCATTAGAAGAGGAGCCTGAAGATATGACTGAATTGCTTCAATCTCATGATAAAATTTGAATGGATGAGGAATTGCTTTTGATGGATGAGCAAAGAAATTGTTTTCTTGAGATGGCATCTACTTCTGGTGAAGACACTGTGAAGACTGCTGAAATGACAACAAAGAGATTTAGAATATGACATAAAAACTGAGTTGATGAAGCAGCAACAGAGGTTGAGAGGATTGACTCCAGTTTTGAAAGAAGTTCTGCTGTGGGACTAATGCTATCAAACAGTATCCCATGTATGCGTAACTTTTCTATGCACTGGGAAACCAAAAATTGAATTGAATGGAATTGAAAATGCAATGTATCTCTGAGGTAACCCTGGGTAGGTTGAATGGGACATGGGGAAGTAACCTTGTTTTTAAAAAACCTGGTTCTTCTAAAACAAGGGGCAATCATTTCTTTCAGGTTTCCTTTTTGTGTCAGGTACTTTATATACCTTGTCTCATTTACTTCTGGCAGCCCAGGAAAACAGGTATTATAATAATTTTACATATAAGGAGGTAGATAGGAATTCCAAAACAACAAAGGATTTGTGTAGAGTTATATAGTAAATAAATTTCAGATGGGATTTAAATCCAAATCTGGACACTTGCTTATTCTTTCCCCCTTCTGATGGGCTATTTTTTCTAAAACAGTGAGGAGAAAATGTTACTTACCTACTTATTAGACTTCTGAACTCAAACTAATTTGGGGGGTGGCTGGCAGAATGAGGAATACAATTATACTAGTTTCTTTAAAGTCTAAATCTATCATCTATCTATCTATCAATCATTATCTATCATCTATTTAAAATCTAGAATTTATAAGACCAAACTTTATTTTTAAATTTTTATCAATTTTATCAGTTTTTATCAATTTTATTAATTTGTCAATTAATTTTAATCAATTTTATTAAGGATAACTTAAATAAAATAAAATGTTTCACATTAAGTTTATAATTTAATGTGCTTGACAAATCATATTACCTGTATAGCCATCACCTGAATAAAAAAATGTATTTTTTAAATTTCATTAACTCCTAGTTCCTGGTCCTAGGCAAACACTAATCCACTCTGTCATTTTCAATTACTTTTGACTATTCTAAAATTTCATATCAATGAAATAATGTGGCATATGTTCCTTTGTGTTTGGCTTTTTTTTACTCAGTATGATGTTTTCATAGGTTTTATATGCATATATGCAAGTATCAACAATTCAAATTTTTTTTGTTCTTAGTGTTACATTTACTGAATATATCATACTTTTTTTTTAATCCATTCACCTGTTTTCAAACATCTGGATTAGCTCGAGGTTTGAAGTATTATTAATAAAGCTGCTTATAATCATTCATGTGTAATCTTTATATAAGCATTTGTTTTTCGTTTTTCATAGCTAAATTTTTAGAAGTGGAATTGGTAGATCATATAGTAGGTATGTATTTAATTTCATAAGCAATTATCAAACTTTTTCTAGTGTGGTTGTACAAATTTACATGAGAGCTGCATTTGTTTTCTGTCTTTCTAAATGCTTGGTATCGTCAATCTTTATTACTTTAGTCATTCTTGTGGATGTGTAATAGTATTATGCTGTGGTTTCAACTTGCACTTCCCTAATGGCTAATGATGGCAAGCATTTTTGAATGTTTATTTGCCATCTGTTAGTCTTTTTACAATTATTAAGTAGTGTTACAGTGCATGAACATACCCATATTTTTGTATGTTCATATAGTTTAAGGTTCAGTTATTGGGTGTGTATACATTTGTTTCTTCCTGAAATGTCCTTTTTATTGTTACAAAATGTTTCTCTTTATCTCTGGTAGTAAATTTTGCCTTAAAATCTATTTATGTTATTAATATAACCATTCCAGTCTTCTTATGCTTATTCTTTGCACACTATATTTTTTCTACTTATTTTCAACCTTATTTTATATTTCTATAAAATGCTTTTGTATTTCAAATATGTCCCTTATAGGCAGGAGCTAGCTGGATCTTTTTTTTGATCCAATCTGATAATATCTTTCTTTTAGTTGGAAGTGTTTAGGTTTCAATTAAATTATTGTTGTAGATGGATTTAGTCAGCCAGTTTATTGTTTTCTGTTTTTTTTTTCTTGCTCTTTTTAAAATTCCTCTGTTCCCCCTTTCTGCCTAATTTTGGATTATTTCAGTATTTTTCAGTATCCCATTTTAATTTATCTATTGGCTTTTTAGATATACTTCTTTACATATTTCTTAGGGTTGATCTAGGGATATCTATCTATCTATCTATCTATCTATCCTCTCCCACAGACTACCTAAAGTTAATATTTTATTAACAATGTTATGTAAAATATAGAAACCTGTTGACAATATAGATTGTTTACCTCTCCCCTCAATATTTTATGTTACAGATATCATATGTATTATATTTACATTCATTGAAAAAAAAAAGACATGACAATATTATAATTTTTGGTTTAAAAATCATATATATTGGGGCACCTGGGTGGCGGCTCAGTGGGTTAAGCCTCTGCCTTCGGCTCAAGTCATGATCTCAGGGTCCTGGGATCGAGTCCCGCATCAGGCTCTCTGCTCAGTGAAGAGCCTGCTTCCTCCTCTCTCCCTCTCTCTGCCTGCCTCTCTGCCTACTTATGATCTCTCTCTGTCAAGTAAATAAATAAAATCTTAAAAAAAAAAAAAAAGAAGGGCGAATTCATAGTATCCCTGAACACAGCCCTTATTTAAAGTAAATAAATAAATAAATAAATAAATAAATACCATATATATTTTAAAACACTAAAGGGGAAAAGTAGACTTTTATATTTATTCAGATATTTACCATTTCTAATATTTGCCATTTGTTCTGAAATCCAAATTTCCTTCTAGCATCATTTGTTCAGTCTGGAGAACTTCCTTTGGCATGTTTTACAGTGCAGGGCTGTTTGCAACAAATTCTTTTAGTTTTCTGTTATGTGAGAAGATCTTCATGTTGCCTTAATCCTGAGGAATATTTTGGCTGGATATAGAATTCTGGGTTGATAATTTTTTCCCATCCTTTCAGCTCTTTATAGATGTTGTTCTATGTCATCTGGCCTCCATGGTTTCTGATGATGAATCTGCAGTCATTCAAATCACTGCTACTCCTTATGAATATGTCCTTTTTTGATAACTTAAGAAACAAAGTCTTAAGTGTTTACAGAGTTTGATTATGATGTTTTAAAGCATGGTTTTCTTTGAATTTATCCTCTTGGAAGTTCTCTGAGCTTCTTGAATCTGTTAATCTACATCTTTCACACAATTTAGGAACTTTCTGACCATTAGTGCTTCAATTTGTTTTTTCTATCCTGATCTCTTTTTTGTATACTCCTTGGATTCCAATGATATATTTTGATATTTTCCCACAGGTCCCTGATGCTCTTTCTTTTTTATCTTTTTGTCTCTCTGTCCTTCATATTGGAAATTTTATGTTGATCTAGGTTACAGTTCAATAAATTTTTTTGGTCATGAATATTCTGCTGTTGAGTCTGTCCAGTGAAATTTTTATTTCTATTACGTTTTACTTCTAACACTTTCTATTTAGTTATTTTTTGTAATATATTTCTCAATGAGTTTTCCTTTATTTCATTAATTTCAGGTGTGTTCATTCTTTGCTTCATTGAAAGTTATAATAAGTACTACTGGAAAAGTCTTCTCTGACGACTCTGATATCTTGAGAATCTCAGAGTTGGCTGCTGTTGATTGTCTTTTCTCCTGAGAATGGGCCTTATTTTCCTGATTATTTTTATGGCAAGTAATTTTGGATTGCATCCTGGACATCATGATTCATTTGATGTGTAGATTTTGGGTTCTGTTCTAATCTTCTGGAGAATATTGATAGTTTATGTTAGCAGACAGTTAACCTAGTTGGGTTCAAATGGTAACCTCCTTTTTACATTCTTTGAGTGGTAGTCCAAATCTCAGTTTATTCCTTTGAGCTTTTGTCACGCTGTTTTGTTCTGTTTCATACATATGAGGATTGGCAGAGTCCTTGTGTATTCATAGGCAAAACTAGGTGTTCTCTTTTCTAGCTCTTTTATGTTCAAAATTCTTTTTCATTCTCCAGCCTGTTTAGGCTATTTTCCATCTTTCCTTTACCAAGAAATAAGTCAGAGTTTCTCTGGGAAATTTAGTTGATCACATTCTTCCATGACTGTGGTTCTATTTTGGGAAAGTTGTAAACAACAGCAACCATCACAGTAAGCTGATCTCTGTGCCAAGCACTTAAGTTCGATTCCTCTCCATACTATGCCTGTTTTACTATTCAGAGCTCTCAGGTAGTTGCTTTAAATATTTTCTTTATAGTTTATCATTGTTATAAATGGGAGAGATGGTTTTTTAGGGGATGTACATTGTCTTGGCAGAGCTGGAACTGATTTGAATGATGTTTTTTGAAGATCAGAAGATTTTAATTTTTATGAAGTTTAAATTATTATAATTTTTAAATTTTATGGTTGGTGCATTCTTTATCTTTTGTCATGTTTGCCTACCCAAAAGATCCTGAAGACTTGCACTTGTGATTTCTTTCAGAAGTTTTGTGATTTTGGGTTTTTTTCTGATGTGTTTCAAGTTAATATCTGTGTGTGGTGCAAGGTAAGGATCACAGTTCATTTTATCCCCCCAGATGGATACTCAACTTTTCTAACATAATTTGTTGAAAAGACTATTCTTTCTCCATTAAACTGCTTACTTTGGGAACCTAACTAATCATATGTATGGCTCTCCTTCTGAACTCTATTCTATTCCATTAATCTATATGTTTATCCTGACACAAATTCCTCCCTGTTTTGATGAACTATTATTAAATGTTGAAACCAGGAAGTAGAAGCCCTCTAATTTTCTTTTATTTTTCAAAATTATTTCAGGCTATTCTAGATCTTTTTTATCTCTAAATAAATTTTAGAATTAGCTTATCAAATTCTTTTTAAATGAGTTGGAGGAACTCTGAGGGGGAGACAAACCATGAGAGACTGTGGACTCTGAGAAACAAGTTGAGGGTTTTGGAAGGGAGGGGGGTGGGGAGTTGGGTGAGCCTGGTGGTATATATTAAGGAGGGCACATATTGCATGGCGCACTGGGTGTGGTATGTAAACAATGAATTTTGGAACACACACACACATAAATTAAATTAAATTAAATTAAAAAAAACTTTCAAAGTATTTACTAGACAGCATTAAATCCATAGATCAGTTTGGGGAAAATTAATATAATAATACTTGGTTTCTCAGTCCATTAACATGGTTTATCTTTGCATATATTTAGGTCTTTTGAATTTCTGTGAGTAATGTTTTACAGATTTTACTATACCAATTTAGTATATATTCTGTAAAATATACCCCTAAGTATTTCACTTTTTTTTAAATTCTACTGTACATTGAATTTAAAAGATTTTATTTTCAATTGTTCTTTCTACTATAGAGACATTTTATTGAGTTTTGCATATTGACCTTGTATCCTGCAATATTGATACATTAAACTGTTATTTTTAATAAATTTTTGATGTGTTCCTTAAGAATTTCTGCATATATGAATATACAATCATCTGAGAATTAAGATAGCTTTACCTTCTTAATCTGTATGCCTCTTTTTCTTGTTTTTTTTTTTTTAAGATTTGTCCAAGATGCATCATAATACATTATCATTAATTTTGCTTTAACTAGTTGGTTATTATAAGAATATAAAAATAAGAAGATGTCTTTTATATTTACTGACATTTTTATAATTTTTATCATTCTTCATTCCATTATATAGATATGTTTATTTTAATGTTAAATATTTTTGCTGGATGTAGATTCTAACTTGTTGGCCATTCATGAGCTCCTTTTGTTAGCTGTTTTACTTTCAAACCCTTGTCCATTTAAAAAATTGAGCTTACTATCCTTTTATTATTAGTTGTAAGAGTTATTTATCAATGATGATTACAACCTCTGAGGATCTTTGCAAATATTTTCCCCTAGTTTGTGGCTTTGTCTATTTCTTTTCTTTTCCTTTTTTAAAAGACTTTCTTTATTGATTTGATGGAGAGAAAGAGAGAGAGAGAGGGCACAAGCAGGAGGAACCACAGGCAAAGGGAGAAACGGGCTCCCCACTGAGTAGGGAGCCTGATGTAGGACTCAATCCCAGGACCCTAATATCATGACCTGAGCCAGAGGCAGAAGCTTAACTGATTGAACCACCCAGTCACCTGTGTCTATTTATTTTCTTAATAATGTCTTTTGATAAACAGTAATTTTTAAGATTTGGTCAACATATTCTTTTATGCTTATTATTTTCTATGACCTAAGAAAACTTTGCCTACCAACAAATTACAAAGATTGTCATTTTTTAGAGTTTTTATGAAAAAAATCTCTAAAAACTTTTGATTTTTGTGTGTAGCTGATGATCCATGTTGAGCTAATTTTTGTATGGGTTGTGAAATGGTATCTATTTAGTTTTAATTTTGCTTTTTAAAAAATTTATAGAGATCCTATTTTATCTTTTTTGAATCTTTATTTTACTTATAACTTTCTCTCTTTACAGACATCTTCGAGCTTTTTTAATTTCTTTAAACATAGTGAGTATTGTTTTAGATTTTGTGTCTGATGATTCTAATATGTGACGTCTTTGTGCATCTGTTTCTGTTGTTTGTTGTTTCTGTTGGTTGTCACTCACTTTCATTTTCTTATTTGCTTCTTAATCATACATTGTGAATGGAATTATACTTGCAAAACTTTTGTGGAAATAGTCCGAGACTTATGATAAAGGTACCTTCTTCCAGAGAGGATTTATACTTGCTTCTGTCAAACACTTGGGGGCACTGCCAGACTATGGCTGCATTAAACCACTTCAAATAATTTGAACTTGGGCTTTAATTCTGCTTTGGAGTTTTGTTTTGTTTTAACTTCTGGTTCGCCCTTACCCTGATGCTATAGCCCACCCATGGACTGGTGCTGTGTATTGGCCCTCCCATGGGGGTGCCAGGCTATTTTTGGGAAAGTTCCTATCTTGGATGAGTTACAGGATTTGGTTTCCTTTCTCCTCACCCCATGAGTTGTCAAAACCAAGCAACATTTCAAGGATTAGCACACGCTCTAAGAGCAAAGGCATTTTTGAGTTAATGAAATTATGTTGGTTCTTATTTTCTTTTAGTTCGGGCCTAGAAAGTTTTCACTGTCTCATCATATCCTCTATGCTTTGAGAAAGCTATTTTTTACGTTTTATCCAGGCTCTTCAGTTATTTCCATCAGGAGTTGATCTATTCAGAGTTTGTCTGAATAGCACAGTCTGCAGTTGCTGCCTGACCACTTTTTCCCTCCAAATGTTTAACCACTTAGTCAACAACATTTGTTGAAAAATGTATTTTTCCATACAGGTTTCAAATATCATATTTATGTTTTACTCAACAAATACATTGGGCTGTTTCTGAATTTTTTCTCTACTGCTTTCATTTCTCATGACTCCCAGTAGAGACCACCACAGGAAGCCTGCCTATTCCAACTCCTTTTCTTGGCCTTCTTTAACTAGTAGACTAGATTTTTCAGGTGATAGGAAAGAAACATTGTCTCAAATGTTGGCCTAGGACACTCTCATGTATTGCTCATGGGAATGCAAAATAGCATGAGAGGAGAATTCAACTATATCTTTGACAGACTACAGATGCATTTATGCTTTGTTGCAGAAATACCTCTTCTGAGAACTCATCTTAAAGTTACACCCCAAAAAATTTTAAAAAGTCATGCATAAAATATTATTTATTGCAGCATTTTGTGTAATTGGCAAATATTGAAATGACCTAAAATGCCCATATATAAGAAATTGGTTGAATAAACTGTTATACATCCGTGCAATGGTGAACCAGGAAGCTGTGAAGAGTGGGAAGGATCTCTATGAAACTATATCTATATAGATTTCTATGGAACATATTTAAATGAAAAATGCAAGGTGCAAAAAAGTTTGTATAGCATGCTACCTTTTGTATTAGAAGGAAAATAAGAACAAATACACATTTCTGCTTGTTTTTGCAAAGAGAGACACGGGAAAAACAAACTACAAACGTATAAAATTGGTTTCCTTTAGAGGTTGATGGGAACTGGATGAATCATTTAGTATTTTATTTTATTTTATTTTATTTTTTTTAAAGATTTTATTTATTCATTCAACAGAGATCAGAAGTAGGCAGAGAGGCAAGCAGAGAGAGGGGGAAGCAGGCTCCCCGCAGAGCAGAGAGCCCGATGCGGGGCTCGATCCCAGGACCCTGAGATCACGACCTGAGCCGAAGGCAGAGGCTTAACCCACTGAGCCACCCAGGCGCCCCTCATTTAGTATTTTAAATATTCAAAATATTAAAGTTAAAAGGCAAAAAAGTAAATCATTAACTAATATGTCAACAGAAACAAATAAACTTAAATGCATATCAAAATAATAAAAGAACACTAAAAAAAACCCATTTTTTTTACTTTTTTTAAAATTTATTTTCAGCATAACAGTATTCATTGTTTTTTCACCACACCAAGTGCTCCATGCAATACGTGCCCTCCTTAATACCCACCATATTTTAAGTAACTTTGAACACAGTACTTTATATATCTTCAACAGGATATAGTGTATTAAAAAAACCCATAAAGAATTCTTTTAAAAAAATATTTTATTTATTTATTTGAGAGAGAGAGAGAGCAGAAGCAGGGGAAGCAGCAAAGGGAAGGGATAACCAGGCTCCTGAGAGAAGCCTGATGTGGGGCTTGATGTGAGGCTTGATCCCAGGACCCTGGGATTGTGATCATGAGTGGAAGGCGGAGGCTTAATCGACTGAACCACCAGGGGCCCCAACCATAAAGAATTCTTGAACTTAACTTAATAACAACTTTGTTGCTCTTAGTGGTGTTAGTGTATTAATTATAAAATTCTATTGATGTATTTATAGAATAGAGCAGATGAGTAAACGTACTGATTTTGTTGGGAGTCAGGGTTTTCACTGTGGGTGAAAGGAGATATAAAACATGATATTGGGGAAGGGGAGAAAGAGGAAAAGTACATAGTCCCAGAGTATTTCCTGTAGATGACTTAAATTAATTACAAAGAAGAGAAATGATAACTTTATATGGAGAAACTTTGTATGGTCCTGAGAGGCTAAAATATTCCTAATCTGACACTTCACAGAAGATTTTCCATATTCCTTCCCCCATTCTAGAGTATTTCTCCTCAAAGTTTGATGTGTATACCAGCACGAAGCCTCCGTTCCTGATCTCCTGAATCAGAATCTCCACTGTTACAGAATTCCCAGGTGATTCTCATGCGCAGTGAAGTTAGAGAAGTGTTGCTTTAGAGAAGATAAATTTGACTTGTTTCGTTACTGTGTTTGTTACCATTTATCCACTGCCAATATGAGTGAGGCAATGGGCTTCATAGTCATTGTCAATTAGGCTCTTTCTGTTTTCTAAGGTCACAATTATGTTAAACCTAACCTAAACAAGAGAACTTTATTGTAAGAATACCGAGGAAGGAAGGAGGATCGAGATACTATCTCAGCTCTCACAAAGATCTGTGGGAGGCATTATTATAGTTTGGAGACCCCAAAGCAGCCGTACTGGTCCCCAGAAACTCTGGTGATTGGAAAGCTGTTGTAGATTCACGTGATGCTTAAACGTCAGCTACTGGCTCTCCCTCTTCACCCTTGGGTTTCTGCTGGTTCGGAATTTCTACATTCTCTACTCCTGATCATCTTTAGGGTTCCCAGAGGGGTTCACATATTTCACATAGAATAAAATTGGATAGCAAATACCAGCCTGAGTTGTAGATAGAAAGAATAAGATAAGTAGTTTTATGGAATTTTTACTGCAAGGGTGTGTGTGTGTGTGTGTGTGTGTGTGTCCTGGGTTATAGTGTAAAACATATTTTTACTCTAGTCAAAAGGTTTGAAAGCCTCAAGAGACCACCAAGACTAATTTCATAAGACTCTATATCTCATTATATAGCCAAGCTTTTGAGATCATCCCTTATTATCTCTGGAATTTTTATCTGCATACAACACTCTAATTTTGCCCAGTCTTCTGCCCTTCCCAGATCTGTCCACCTATTGTATCCTCTGGTACTCATAGTCAGTCCTCAGTTAGATACTCCATCTTTTGCCTCTCTGAACCTTCTTTTTCTCATTATGCCTGACTCTTCTTTGAGGACTCAGCTTCCCCTAGAGCCTGGACAAGTGATGCTTGTTTATTTGCCTGTATTCCACAAACCACTTGGCCTTGGGGTATAGTGGAGGTCCATATCCTTGCTTCTCATTACCATTTCTCAAAGAAAAAAAAGATACTGTTCTTTGAAACAAATATGTAAAAATACCAAAAAAAAAAAAAAAAAAGGCTAGTTTTGGGGGTAAATCTATGCCATCTGATTCATAGTTACAAAAATGTTGTGTAGGCAGGATCTGTACAAATCTGTGTGGATAATGGGGGTGACCAGAGGAAGGGGGCCATTTCTAAGGTGCACCAAGACATAAACCATTTGCCAAGTCAAGTTTAAGCAAGGCTACATTCATCTAAAGGGTAATTTTCTAATTTCTGTGAAGGCACCCACAGAATGGGCTAATAGTCACCCTGATCAGACCACATCACCTCCTTTTTTGTAGTTAACTACCATATTCCCCTCATTCATTGGCAGTTTTATACAATTTATTACTTTTCAGCCACTACTTTGGTCATCATTCTTGATGACATCAACATCTATATAGAGACCCATTACCACCTCCAAAACTCCCAATCACTTTCAAACACCTTGCTTTTAAACCACTCCTTTTACCTTTCCAGATCATGCCATATAGTAAGTCTATTTCAAACATTCTTTGAGCCAACTGAGCTCTTCCTTCAGCTTTCTCACCTTGGGTAAAACTCTACCTCTTAGTTAAATCTGATGTTCTGCCTCTTGCCCTCTGTACCTTATTTGCTGAAAGTGGCTAGAGAAAAATGAATGGCTGTACAGATTGCTGGCACTTAATATTTATGTCCAAATATATTCAAATATGCCCCCAATATGACTTGGTGATGTTATTATATTTCCTTGATATCTTTACACCCTCAAGTGATTATTTCATGCTTTCTCTTCTGTCTTTTTAACCTCCAAAATATCTTCCCCAGTCTCTCGCAAAGCCTATGGCTTTGTTTTGTATTTTATCTATCAGGACATGTCCTCATTATCCCATCACCCAATTTACCACCTTATATACATACCAAGGACTTTGGATAGTCTCAGATTTTACCCTATATGAAAGCTAACCAGTTAGCCTTCCACAATGCCATGAATGCAAGCAAAAAATGCAGGCCTCCTGGGTCAGAGACAGAGAACTTCATTACTCATAGCACAGCAAGCAGCATGACCCTCAGCATATTCACTGTGAGTTCCGCCTTCCCCACGTCCCTCACAGATGGATGGAGCCCAGATGGATGCTTGTATATGCTATAGGCTATGTTACAAGAGAGGAGCCCTGTAACGAGACACCCGTATCTTTTATCATAGGCATTAAGTAGGCTTACTCTTCGGTCAGAGGGAGACAATATCTTTGTTTTCCTAGGTTGTTCATTAAACCAACATCTTCAAAAAGGTATTTGAAAACAAAATGAGTCAGCACCCCTGCTTGCAAGATGTGAGAAACCACAAGAGATTCATGAATTGTTTCTCAGTGTTACCTGGGTCTGGACAATAATCACTCCCTTTTCTCTGGTTGAACTGTCTGTACTCCTATCTAAGGCTCCTCATACAAGTTCTCTACTTGTAGATGGAATCCCAGCTTTTTTGCCTACTCCTCAATATCTCTCTTTCAATTTCTTCGTTCTACTGAATTATTCACATCATCAACCACTCTCCTATGCTATAATAATTCCCATAATTAAAAAAAAAAGGTAGAAAGATAAAAACCCTTGATCTTACATCTCCCTCCATCACCGGACCAATTCATTTCTTTTTTCTCCCTCAAAAAGTCACGTGTATGATTTCTTTTCACAGTCTTATTTTCTTCAACCTTCATCGCTTCTTTTCTTTGGAATCTACTCTGGTCAGGTTGTATTCCCACATCTCCACTGAAACTGTTCTCGTCAATGTCACTGATGACATTCACATTGGTGAATTCAATGGTCAGTTCTCAAGTCCTTATCTTAACTGACTTTTCAGCAACATCTGACATAGTTAATTAGTCTTCTCAAGACACTTGTTTCGGGGCACCTGGGTGGGTTAAAGCCTCTGCCTTCGGCTCAGGTCATGATCCTGGGGTCCTGGGATCGAGCCCTTCATCGGGCTCTCTGCTCAGCCGGGAGCCTGCTATCCCCCCTCTCTCTGCCAGCTTCTCTGCCTACTTGTGATCTCTCTCTCTCTCTCTCTGTCAAACAAATAAATAAAGTCTTAAAAAAACAAAAACAAAAACGCTTGTTTCATTTGGCTTCCAAATCCTCCTTATTTTCCCCCAAGTCACTGGCTGCCTGCCTTTCTGCAGTCTCTTTTATTCACTCTCATGTTGAGCTCATCCTATCTAACGGTGTTAAACACCATCCATACTGTGATGTTTCCTAAATATATTTAGCTTCTCCCTGATTAAGAGTTCCTGTATATGATTTTGTACTTACCTTTTCTTCTTAGATGTTTTAAACTTAATAGGTCCAAAATCAAAGTCCTAGTCTCCTAATACCTTCTCCAAAACCCTCCAAATATTCTATCTATCCTATAGTCTTGCCTATTTCAATAAAGTCACCACCATTAACAAGGAGTTCAGGTCAAAAACCTTGGAGTCATCCCTGCTTCCTTTTTTCTCTCACCACCCCCATATATAACCCATCAGTAAATCCTATGAATTTCACTTCCTAAGTGCACTCAAAATCCACCATTATCTCCAGCACAAATATTCTAAGCTTCCCTCATGTCTTCCTTGGATTATTGTCATTATCTCCTGACTTTCCCTCTATTCTATTCCTCATGCAGTATTCAGAGTGTTAAAAATCCTCAATGACTTTCCATCACACTCAGAATTAAATCCAAGGTCCTTGCCATGTTCTACAACATATTCCATAATGTGTACCTCCCAATACCTCTCTGACTTCACTATCCCCTTTTCTCACTATGCTCCAATCACAGGAAACTTTCTTTGAGTCCTCAAACACTTTACACATTCTCTCTCCACAGAACCTTTGCTTTTGTAGTTTCATGTGGAAAAGCCCTTCCCTAGATAACTGCACAGCTCACATTCTCACTTCTTTCAGATTTCTGCTCAAATGTCTCTTCAGTCGAAAGGCCTTCCCTGAACACCACATCCAAAAATAACATAATCTGGCCATTACTCTCTATCCCCTTATCTGGTTTATTTTTCTTTATGGCACTTAGCACTGACATTATATAGCTACTGAGTTTCAGCAACTCTGAGATGTTATCAGTTGAAACATGTGCCATTATTTTATACACCCATCAGGAAAGAGAAACTCTGACAAATAAAATTCACATCATCTTTCTTATCACTTGGAATTTTTATTTTATACTCATTGAAAGAACTCTTTCAGAGTTATTTAGGCATTTTTTAAAAATCATATATCCAAAAAGAAAACTATAAGCAAAATAAATCAGTTAAATTATATCTAAGACATCTTTACATTCAGAATTTAATATTCTGATATAGTCTTCAACTCATACTCAATGTCAGTGCTTTTCCACACAATATCTCACTAATAAAATGGAACATAGCTTCATCTACTTGTGGGTGACCTCCTTTCTTCAAACTTGTAAAGCAAGAAATATGGAATTGTGGTCATTCTTTAAATGATATTACTTGCTTCTCTAATATCAAATTTATGTCTCATTTCTAACTACTTCTGAGGCTGACTGTCTACACAATAACTTCTTTTTCAGCCATATAAGAATACCATCTTTGGAAGACACTTTAAACAGTATCTCCATTCTGCCTCTACAATACCATCAGTGCACTTGATTCAATCGTGTTTATAGTTATAAACACATATAACTAAGATCACATAGAAAAACAACTCTGTGTCTGCTGCCTACCCAACTGTACTTATAAGATGCCAGTGACTGTGAGATGCCTTCCATTTTCAGAAATCTAAAAATACGGAAAAAATGCATGTCTTCAAATCAATTAAATGCAGTAATATGTTTAGGTCTCTCACCAGAGTATGAATATTAGGAAGGCAGGAAATTGGTTCATTTTGTTCACTGGCTATATTCTCATCATCCAGAAGAACATCTGGAAAGTAGTAGAAGCTCAAGAAGTGTTTGTTGAATACATGAATGTATAAATTTCTGCCTCCACTACTAATAGTACTTGACTACAGTACTTCATAATTAAAAACCCCAAGACAGAGAATTCAGTTGGCTTAGTCGTCATCTAGTAAAATGCACCCCTTCTGGGGGGTTGTCTAGTTCCAGGCACTCAGAGACTACTAACTAGTCATCTAGTCATTCACACATGTAGACCACCATTTTTGACATCGGCACTCACCTCAGAACTTTGCCTGCAAAATCTGTAGCTTCTAGGGAAACCCTAGAGAAAGAAAAATGCAGCACTCAGACATTTGTGAGATCTTATTACAATTATCTGTGAAGACTCCAAAGAAGGCCATGGACAAGGAAAGCGCTTCCGAGCCTCAAAAAAAAAAGTATAGGGGACCTGAAGTGAACCTCACCTGGCCTGCTCAATGACCATTTATTTTTTCATTTAATCCGCATGACAACCTTCTGAGGTAGAGATTCTTTTCAATATTTTAGAGATAAGAATATTAAAGCCAGAAAATTAATTGTTAAATCTCTTATTCAACACCACACAATGGCAGATTTTAATGAAGATTTTGTGTATTTCCACTTTCCTATGCATTTTCTAGGTGCCAAGCACTGGGCTAGGTGATTCAATGGTGAATAAAAGCACCACAAATCCTAAGCTCACTGAACTTCGACACAGGGATCAGAGAAATCTTAGACCACAAACTCAATGTGCAAACAAATATCAGGGTTCTCTAAATATACTTAATCCTGACGGCAAGCATCTATCTTACTAGGTGTAGTCTCTGCAGTGCCTCTTTTCCTGACTACACACGTTCATACTCTTAAGTTGTCCATGTGCTTTGGAGCCTAAAGTGTCACTAAAGCATTTGGAAGCCCTTCTAGTCAACAGATTAGATTGGTTTTTTGGTTCAAGATATTCATTATCTTTGTACATAGGTCCCATTCTGTCTGAAAGTTCTACTTTTATCTTGAAGGAAGTACAGACATCTTGCCTAAGCTACCCACCCATGACTGGAATCCTTGTTCCCCAGGCACATCACACAGCCACACCTTCTTTAGACTTTCACCTCCCCTGACGAACTCAGAAACCCACCAGCCCCTTTCTTTGTCACAGTTTGTAGAATTTCCTGCCCTTCTTGTCAGTCCCTCAGAATCACTCTCCTTCTCCCTGGTAGCCACACAGCAAAATCTCTTCCATGAGCATTTCTAAAATATTATTGACCTCAGGCATCTTCTGCTGGAATTTCTAATCAAGGGATTAAAAAGCCTAGCGACTTGCATAAATAGGGTATGAAAAGATGAAGGGGGAAAAGCCAATTATTGTGTTGGTATATTATTTTGTTAGTTTCCTCATCTAGGTATCCCCCAAAAGGATGGAATCTGGTCCCTGTTCCAAGCTGGATTTTCCATATTCTCACAATACAAAGTAGCACCTGGTTTGAAACTAAGCATTTGACTTTATTCCCAGCTGCTCAGGTATAATGCCTACCTTGCCCTGCTGCCCTATTTTTCTATGCAGTGTACGTATCCTCAGAGTATGAGTATTTATGTAATAAAGTCAGAGGAGGGAGGTCAGAGGTCCAAGGATTATCTGATAGTTCTTACAATTGTCTAGTATCAAATTATGTTTCCTATAGCCCGTACTCAGGTGGAAAATGACGTATATTTTAATTTGATTTCATTTATATACTGCTTGATTCCAAAAGGAATTTAAAGCAGCTAAGGAATGTAAGGAAGATATTTAATGACAAACACAGAAACAGAAAGGGGTTGTTGCTTAACTTTAACCTTCAATTTAGCAGAGTAGTTCATTCAAAACGTGCCAGGTAAGTAAGATTTAATTATGTCTTATGTTTGTATTTGCTAATAAAACATTTGTTCTTGCTCATATAGTAGAGTTCTTGAATGATTTGTCAAGCTACAGATAAAGAGGTTTTCGTTTTTGTTCTTTTGCAATGAGATAATTGGCATTCTCCTGTTACTCTTCTAAATTTTCAGACATTTACTAAGCCATAAAGTCTATAGGGAGGGAAGGGAGGCAGAAAATGTCAATAACATAATTTCAAATCTATTACCAATTCCAATCATTTTTAAAATAATATACACCAAAATAGTCTACTTCATGTGGAGAAAGTTGGTGCTGACAGCTCTATTTTTAACAGTCTGTAATAGTTTGGGCTGAAGCAATAAAGACCAACAACAAAACAGTGATTTCCCAAATCCCTGTGTTTTAAGGGGAGGTGCTAGACCATCCCTATAAAAACCAATTATTTAAACCTTTATGCCATTACCCCTCTGAAGTCATAAACTTACTGAAGTGATTTTTGAGAAATCTCTGTACTGTTTCCATGGTTGCTGCCCTATTTTACCACCCCCCCCATTAACAGTGTAAGAGGGTTCCGATTTTGCCACATCCTCCCCTACCCTTGTCTTTGTTTCGTTCGATAATAAGCCATAGTAACATTATACTAAGTAAAATAAGCTGAGGATGGAAGGACAAATACTGTCTGATTCCACTTGTACAAGGTATCTAAAATAGTCAAACTTATACAAGCAGAATAAAACGGTGATTTGAGGGGTTGGGGGAGAGGGAAATAGGACTTGTTGTTCAGTGGTTATAAAGTTTCAATTATGCAAGATGAGTAACTTCTAGAGATCTGTGGTCCAATACAATGTCTACCATTAACCGAACTGTATTGTGCACTTAAAAAAAATTTATTAAGTGGAGAGATCTCTTGTTAAGTATTGTTAACACACACACAGGAGGGTGGAGAGGAGAACAGCACTTCTGCAGGTGACATATATGTGTATTACCTTAATTGGGGTGTATGCATGTGTCTAAACTTATCAAATTGAATGCATTAAATCCGTGCAGTTTTTTGTATCCCAGTTATATCTCAATAAAGCTATTTTTTACAAATGAGACCTACTCAGAGTGAACTCTGTAGACTAATAGGAAAACATGTTCTAATCCTACTCTCCTTCCCATTCATACCAGGGATCTGACATTATTGCCTCGAAACAATGTCAAAGAGCCTTGAATGACTATGTAACTGCATAATTACTTCCCTTTGTTCTTTTTCCCAGTTAATTGTTTTAGAATGGCCAGGCTTTTCCCTGCACATATTTCTGTCTTTTGTGGTCCTCATATGCATGCTCTTTGCCACTACAACCTAAAACTTAGATAAACTTTGTTTTTAAAAATAGACTTTTTTTGGAGCAGTTTTAGGTTCCCAGCAAAATTGAGCAGAAGGTACAGGGACTTCCCATATACTCCCTGGAAATTTTATATATATGTGTGTGTGTGTGTGTGTGTGTGTGTGTGTGTGAGTGTGTGTGTGTGTGTATAGTGGTAAAATATATATATATATATATGCTGGTAAAATATACATAATACAATTTCTCATGTTAAACATTTTTAGGTATACAAATCAGAGGCATTAAGTACATTCATACTGTTTTACAATTCTTACCATCATCAATCTTCAGAATTTTCACCATCCTTAAACTGAAACTGTATCCATGAAACAATAACTCTGCATTCTTCCCTCCCCTAGCCCTGGTAACCACTATTTTACTTTCCGTCTCTATTAAGTTGACTACTCCAGGTACCTCATGTAAGTGGAGTGAGATGATATTTGTCCTTTGCATCTGGCTTTCCACTTAGCATAACGTTTTTAGGGCTCTCCTTTGTTGTAGCATGTTTCAAAATTTCCTATTTATTTTATTTTATATATTTTTAAGTAGGCTCCATGCCCAGCGTGCAGCCCAACGTGGAGCTTAAACTCATGACCCTGAGATCGAAACCTGAGTGGAAATCAAGAGTCGGACACTTAATGACTGAACCACCTAAACACCCCAAAATTTTCTTCTTTTTAAAGGCTGAATCCACTGATGTATATGCCACATTTTGTTTATCTATTCAGCTGATGATGGACATTTAGGTTATTTCCACCTTTTGGCTATTGTGAGTAAATTTTGTCACTCTAATTGAGAGTCTTCCACTGACTGACTACTTCTCTGAAATAAAACCTTCCCAACCCCTCTCACCCCTTGCGGTCCCATTACTGGGCTGGCTTGGGGCTTATACAGAATATGGAATCACCACAACACACTTATTTGTTCTTAACTCAAAACCTTTTAATGTTTTCTTTCTTCATCCACAGTACAAATCCAAAACCTTACTTTTCCCATAAGACTGGATACCACAGGTTTTCAGAAGGAGGTTAATGCATCTAAAATGACCGCCATCCAGTTTTTCTTTATTCTTCCTTGTCTGGAAAAGAGTTGTTTGCTACTTTCCTATGACAGAAAGCCTCTACTCTGCCTCACACCATCAGAGGGTTTTTCACTGCTCTTTAGATCCTACAGCCCGACCTGCATGGGTGCTGAGGAAACCCAACACGCAATCAGGCCAACAACTCACTGTAGGATACAGTTACTGTTGAGCAGCAAATTAGTCGTGCGGAAAATCTACTGGGAAAATGTGTCAGAACACAGAGCAAAATACAAAGAGGTAGAATTAATGAGGGAAAAGAAAATAGGAGACAGATCCAGAAAACCCAACAAGGGATTAATTCAACATGTGAGACTCCTCCTGGAACTCAGAAGAAGGCAGATTGGAAGCAACAATTAAATTATGAGATAAAATTTCCCTGAGTGGCAAGAGACTTGAACGTATGACTGAACAGCGTTCACCAAACTTTAGGCAAGATTACTTTAAAAAAAAAAAAAGACACACTTTCACTTCTAGCCATGCTGGAATTAGAGGGATTCAATTTCCCCTCCCACCTTAAATAATTACAACACCAGACAACATCTGTGCAACAGCAATCACTGAGAAAAAGGAAAGAAATGAGCTGAGCTCTGTGAATGTCCCCACTTACTGCCTAGAAAGAGTTTGAATATCATATTGAAATTCCTAAAATTTAAGAATAAAAAAAATTGCAAGATAGAAAGAACAGGACATCTGGGAGATGAAGGAAGTAAAAACATTCTAATTCTCAGGTGTAGGGAGGAGAGAAGTGATCACAGCAAGTAGGTAGGATTCAGGGACACCTGGGGGTGCTCAGCCAGTTAAATGTCTACCTTTGGCTCAGGTCATGATCCCAGGGTCTTGGGAAAAAGTCCTGTGTTGGGCTCCTTGCTTAGGGAGGAGCCTGCTCCTCCCTCTGCCTGCCATTCCCCCTGCTTGTCTGCTCACTCTCTCTCTCTCAAATAAATAAATAAAATATTAAGAAAAAAAAAGTAGGATTCAACATAGTTGTTCATATATTCTGATACCATAATAAATAAGTATAGACTTAACTATGGCTTTAATGACCAGCATAATCTAAAAGAGACAAAATTCTAAATTACCAAATTCGAAAAAGCAATGAAGAAAAATTTGACATAGACAGAATAGGTAATAAAGAGAAAATAGTAGCAAGATAGTAAAAGATAAGGAAAACATATGACATAATGAAGGCATAAAATTAAGAGTATCAATTCTCATTAAATTTTTTATCACAGCCATATTAAAAATAATTTTAAAATGAAACTCATCTAAAGCAAGTTTGCAAAGAGATGTTCAAAATGAAGATATGGACAAATAAATACCAGGTAGATACCAAGAGAAGGCAGGTATGAAAATACCAACAAGAAACAAGACCAAAAACATTAAACAGAACTGAGGAATTATTTAATGGTGAGAAATACAATACAACTAGACTTAGAAAGTTTGCTCCCATAATTGATGCATTAAAATATATGCACAAAATAATGGAGCCATCAAATACATAAAAAAAGATTCTATAAGAGCAGCTAGATCTTAAAAGAAATATAGTAGAAGAATTTAATATACCTTCTCCAGAATTTGATAGCTCAAGTAGACAAATAATAAGTAAGGTCATAGATTATTTTAATAATACAATCAACAAGCTATAAAAAACTATGTCTTATATCAGAGAGCATATATTTTATGCTTAGTTCCATGGAACATGTCTAAAAATTAATCATGTTCTTGGCTATAAAGAAAACAATAAATTTTAAAAAGTAGAGATTTTATAGACTACATTTTCTGATAATAATTCAACATAGAGATAAAAAATAAATAATCATTGAAAAAGTTAACTCCTTGAAAATGAAAATATGCCACTAAAAAAAAATCTTAAATCAAAGAAGAAATCAAAAGTAAAGGAAAAAAAAGATCTAAAAAGCAAAGAAAATGAGGACTCATTATACCAAAAGCTGTGTAAAAAAAGAAACAGTTAAAAAGCAATTTTATAGCTTTAGAAGCTTTTATTAAAAATGGAAAGACAGATTAAAGATAAAAAAATGAAAATGATATTATAAATGAACAGCAAAATAGACTGAAAGAAAGGAGAATTACAAGTTTTATGGGAGTGGGGATTTTCTTTTGCTTATTGCTGCAAAATAGTCATTTACTTAGACTAGCATTCAGTAATTATCCATGATATCAATAGAAAGAATAAATAAAAACAAAAGCTTGTTTTTGTAAAGGCCAATAGATGAATATCAGGTAAACACAAATTAGGACAAAAGGGATAAAATAAATTACCCAAAATTAAAAATGATGAAGAAGATATAATTAGAAGAATACAATTTAAATGATTATAAAGGAATATGATGTGTAATGTACGGTAATGAATTTGAAAATCTAGAGAAACTAGATGACTTCCTGGCAAAATACTGCTTCAGTGACAGAGAGATGTTATTTTACAATCTGTCTTTTCTTCATGGACACAGAAACTTCTCATGATTGGGTTGAAACCATGAGACTGAGATCTGGCCCAAAGAGTAGAAGACAAGTGATTAAGCCATTTACAAGTCCTGGCACCTAAAAGTATCTTGCTCATTCTGCTAGCCTTCTTTTTTTTTTTTTTTAAGATTTTTAAAATTTATTTATTTGACAGACAGAGATCACAAGTAGGCAGAGAGGCAGGCAGAGAGAGAGAGAAGAGGAAGCAGTCTCCCCACCGAGCAGAAAGCCCAATGCGGGGCTAGATCCCAGGACCCGGGATCATGACCTGAGCCAAGGCAGGGGCTTTAACCCACTGAGCCACCCAGGCGCCCCTCTGGTAGCCTTCTTTTATGATCTTAAAACGCACATATTCCAGGTGGCAGAGCTACAAGCCAGAGGATGGCTCTTCTGAAACATCTCAGATTGTGACGTGAGCCAGAAAAGAATGAAGTGTGTTAAGTTGTTGATATATAGGTTTTGTTACTGCAGCCTAACATTGCCTATTCTGACTAACAATGTATCTATCACAGTTGACCAAGAATAAATAGAAAATTGAACAGGAAAAAAACAAAACAAAACAAAAAGAGCCTCCACAGGATTTGGAAAGATGACAAAACTTCACCATTGGAAAAAATATTGAGTCCCTATTGATTTTCAACTGATAGTAACATTTAAAAAATAGGTAATATTAGTCTTATTTAATACTAGTCTTATTTAATGCTAATACTTATTTTAGTATTAATATTGCTTATTTAGTATTAATATTGTTTAATATACTTAGTACTTATTCTAGTATTAGTATTCATAACTACAAATTTTAACTATGGCAACTCATGGGGAAAAAAGGAAGGCTTCTCAGTTCATTTGATGAAACTAATTTAAGCTTAATACCAACACCCCTACAGATTATAGAACAACTAGAACAAAAATCATATATGCCAAATTTACTAACAGATCTATATATGGTCCCTGACTTAGTATGGTTGGACTTAAAATTTTTTTGATTTTACAGTGGTGCAAAAGCAATAGGCATTCAGTGGAAACCATTTTTGAATTCTAATCTTTTCCCAGGCTAGTGATACACAGTACACTATTCTCTTGGCCTTAGCAGGAAGCAGCAGCTCCCAGTCAGCCATGTGATCACAAGGTAAACAACTGATATGCTTAGGACCATTCTGTTTTTCACTTTCAGTACTGAATTCAATAAATTACATAAGATACTCAACACTTGATGATGAAATAGGCTTCATGTTAGCTGTTTTTGCCCAGCTGTAGGCTAATGTAAATGTTCTGAGCACACTTCATGTAGGCCAGGCTAAGCGATGATCTTCAATAGTTTAAGTGAATTAAATACATTTTTTTTACTTAGTACATTTATGTCATTTATGGTAGGTTCATTGGGATGCAACCCTTCATAAGTTGAGGAATATCTACAGATGCAAATTTCTTAAATAAATTATTAATAAATGCAATAGCAGTACATCAAAAGAATGCTACACAACCAAGTATGTGTGAATGATTCAAATAAAATCACTACATCAATAAATTAAAGGAGAAAGCCATGAATATATCATAGATGCTAGAAATATTTTTATAAAGAACCTCTTAATGCTAAATGTAAAATAGGAATTTTAAAAATTACTGAAATATGATACAGGCTCTTTACCCAAATAAACATGATTATCATATTAATAAAATTGGGAATATTGTAAGAATAATCTATTTTTTTTAAGATTTTATTTATTTATTTGACAGACAGAAATCACAAGTAGGCAGAGAGGCAGGCCGAGAGAGAGAGGAGAAAGCAAGCTCCCCAAGGAGCGGAGAGCCCGATGTGGGGCTCGATCCCAGGACCCTGGGATCATGACCTGAGCCGAAGGCAGAGGCTTTAACCCACTGAGCCACCCAGGCTCCCCAAGAATAATCTATTTTTTAAAAAGAGTTTATTTATTTATTTGAGAGAGAGAGTGAGCATGGGGTAGGGAGGGCAAAGGGAGAAGAAGAGGGAGAAGCAGACTCCCAATCACTCACACGTGAGGCCTGATCACTAGGACTCTGGAATCATGACCTTAGCTGAAGACAGATACTTAGCCAGCTGAGCCACTGAAGGGTACCACCTGTAAGAATAATCTTAATGAAAAGGCCAGTCTCTCTGTAATTAATAGATATTCTGAAAGTTAAAAATCTCACCTTGTAAAGATTCTTCACATGGTACTCCCCTGGACAAAGACTGTGAGTACTTTATATATCCTAAATGTATTATTTTGACAGCTTTCAAATATACAGTGTTAGTATCCCTTTCAAATTGCCTTTTTCAAATTTCCTAATTTATGACAAACTCCACCTTCTCCACCTCTTGGGACCTTTATGCATTTATTACACGTTATCCCATGAAGCTGCTTGTTGAGTTGGGCTTGGTTCCTGATATATGCAAAAGCGTTAGTTTCATATTGTAGCTTAACTAAGAAGTAGAAAACAGTTTAGTGTATCATTAGCTAAAATAAAGACAGAACCTCTATCATATATATAAAGGATTGAAAAGACTAACATAAATAAAAATACAATTTAAGTAAATTCTTTTACTGTTTTTCTTTGCTGTAGACATTCGTAGCTCTTGGAGCTCTTACTAAATTTAAACCAAGGGTCTCTATGACTGTTTCTGGGAATTCCACCAGGAGATAAATGAAATTTTGTCAGCAAAATACAACACAATAATAGAAGTTATTTATGATATGTTCATATTCCTAGATGAGTCAAAGATATTTAATCAAGGACCTACAAGTGTTTTTACTGCATCAGAAAATCATATAGAATATTTGGCCTAAAAGGGAATGGAGATAACATATTCAATATTTTTCTTGATAACAGTAAGAAAAGAGAAAGAAATATGCTATTTCTTTGAAGTAAAATTTCTTAGAGGAATCCCCAGACTTTCCCCGAGCTAGAAAGCTCATGCTGTCACCACATTCACAGAACATTCACCACCGTGTTCCTCAGGCACACTCAGTCATATCTAAATCTTAGTGACTGAAATATTTAACCACCACAACCCAAACACAAAAGAGGAAAGTTGAAATCACCTCTAATAATTATCATTTTAATTTGGGGGGTCATTCTTCCGCCTCTGTATTATTCCTCAAGCCACCCCAGTGTGACGGGAAATAGAGGACCACTTGAGCGATGTCACCTCTGGTCTAGCTGCCTTGTGAAGGCGCAGGAGCACAGCCCTCTGGAAAATCTGGCCCTGCTTCCAGTATGTTTGTATGGTCTCCAGAGGGTGTCATACCAGGGCCCAGATGCCAGCGGGGGCAGCTTTCCCATGGTAGGTGCCGGAGTCCAGTGCTACTTCTTCAGGACCTGTTGCTTTTTCTCTTGACGAATGCCTTATCACAATGAAGGCCTCAAAGCTCCAAACCAGGGGCAGGAGAACAGAAAAGCAGCACAGAAAGTCTCCCTTCACATCTTGGCTTCCAACCTGTCATGTGTGCCCTGAAACAGTGCTGTGGGTACTTCTGTGTTTTGCAAGGTCTTCAGTGAAGCAGCTCTTCCCACCTTCCCATAAAGTCCTCTTTCCCACTCATCAGCTCCAAGTCAAGTCCATGGAGGCTGATCCCCGGGGCAGATTGGGGGAAGACACTTCTGGGCTCAGAATTACGGCAGCCTCTCATCCCCGGCATCATCTCATAGTCAACTTGGTTTTCCACAACTCCCTTCCACCTAGAATGAGTTATTTTCTAGGAGGTTCCTTCATTCCCACAAGTGAATTGAAAGAAGCCCAGAAGGCCACCCCGGTTCGTTAGGCCTGCTCAGACTTGCTTACGTCTCTGAAGGAAAGTGACACAGAATCTCAAACTGAGAAGCCCTCCTACACAGATCTCTATGTTGTTCATAATGGGATCATGCTCTACATAGTCTTTATCTTGTTTTTTACATTTAATACTATGTCACGCACATTTGCCATGTCATTTAAAAACACATTTGCCATGTCATTTTCATTCCTACACAAAATTCTGTTTTATGAACAAGTCATCATGTATTTAATTAGATTGCTATTGTTAGCCATGGAAGTTCCGAATTTTCCTGTAAAACATAATTGCAATGAACACCCTTCAATAAAAAACAAGCAAATAAATAAACAAAAATAAAAATAAAAAACTTTTGTTTCTCTGTGGTTATATCTACAGAATAAATAACTAGAAACAGAATTACTTTGTCTAGGTCTGGACATCAAATTGCCCTCCAGAAAGTTTGAAATAATTTTTATGTCTAGCAGTGTATAAGCATGGCCAATTTCTATACCTCAGCCAATAGTGATTACTATAACATTTTAATCTTATCCAATCTGTTAGAAAAAAATTTATATTATCTAATTTCATATTTCTTTTAATAAAAACAAGTTTCAATATTTTTCCCTGTAAGTATTGGTCAGCTTTATTTTTTCATTTGTTAAAAAACATGTTTTTGCCTCTTAAAAAACATTGGAGACAGAACAGTTTAAGGAAATTTCTTTAGATATGAGGGGAAAACACAGATGCAGAAAATTAAATTAATAATATCTCAATCACCACTTTATGCTGTATGCAGTTTAAGAAATTAAAATTAACAGTAGAGTTGATGTCTGCATGGACTCTTTCCTAACCCCATACCTCCCCTCTTCTCTCCAGAGATAAGCTTCATTTGCACAAGCACAAGTGTGCTTGCGCACACGTGCAGACATGCTACAAAATTAACATTCCTATATCCATGTGAAGATGTTTAAATGCTTATCATCTTTATTTATTACTTTTTTATTTGAGTATATTTGACACCTGATGTTACATTAGTTTCAGCTGTACAACTTCATGATTTGAAAAGTTTATACATTATACTGTATTCACCACAAGTGTAGCTACTTCTGTCCCATTACATCACTATTACACTATCACCGACTGTCTACCTTATGCTGTGCCTTTTACTCCCATGACTTATTCATTTCATAACTGAGAGCCTGGATCTCCCTCTCCCCCTCATCCATTTTGCTCAACCCCCCACCATCTGGCTACCATCAGTTTGTTCTCTATATTTATAGGCCTGGTTCTGATTTTTGATTGCTTTTTTTTTTTTATTCCATTTATGAGTGAGTTCACATGATATTTGTGTTTCTCAGTCTGACCTTATTTCTTTTAGCATAGTACCCTCTGGGTTTATTCATGTTGTCTTAAATGACACAATCTCATCCTTTTTCGTGACTGCACGATATTCCATATATATATATATTTGTGTGTGTGTGTATATATATATATATGTACATATACATATATATATATATATATATATATATATATATATATATATATATCACACTTTACTAAGCCATTTGTCTATTAACAGACACTTGTGTTGCTTCCATATCTTGGCTACTGCAAATAATGCTGTGATAAACACAAGGGTAAATATATCTTTTCGATTAGTGTTTTCTTTTACTTTGAGTAAATACCCTGTAGTGGAATTACTGGATCATACAGTATTTCTATTTTCAATTTTTTGAGGCAATCCATACTGTTTTCCACAGTAACTGTACCAATTCACATTGCCACCAACAGTGCACAAGAGTGCATTTTTCTCTATATGCTTGCCAGAACTCGTTATTTCTTGTCATTTTGATTTTAGCCATTCTAACTGGTGTAAGGTGATATCTCATTGTGGTTTTGATTTGTATTTCCTGGATGGTTAGTGAGTTGAGTGTCTTTTCATGTGTCTGTTGGCCACATGTATGTCTTCTTTGAAAAATGTCTATTCAGGTCCTCTGTCCATTTTTTTCTTGGGTTGTTTTTCGTTTCTTTGCTTGTTTTGGTGTTAAGTTCGTTGTATATTTAGAATACTCACCCCTTATTCCTTGCAAACATTTTCTCCCATTCAGTAGGTTATCTTTTCATTTTGTTAATGGTTTCCTTCTCTGTGCGAAAGCTTTTAATTTTGATATAGTCCCAACAGCTTATTTTTGGATTTGTTTTCTTTGCTTTAGGAGATATATCTAGAGAAGTGTTGTTATGGCTAATGTAAGATAAATTACTGCTTGTGCTCTTTTCTAGGATTCTTATGGGTTCAGGTCTCACATTCAGGTCTTTAATCCACTTTGAGTTTATTTTTATGTATGGTGTTAGAAAGTTGTCCAGTTTCTTTTTTAACATGTAGCTGTCCAGTTTCCCCAGCACCATTTATTGAAGAGACTGTCTTTCCCTATTATATATTCTTGGCACCTTTATCATTAGATTAATTGATTAATTGATTATATAGATTAATTATCATATAAATCATATAATTAATTATATCATTAATTGATCATATAACCATGGGCTTATTTCTGGAGCCTCTATTCTGTTCTATTGATATTTGTGTCTATTTTTTGTGCATGTACCATACTGTTTTGATCACTACAGATTTGTGGTATATTTTGAAATCTGGTATTGTGATACTTCCAGCTTTGTTCTTTCTCAGGATTTCTGTGGCTATTTGGGATCCTTTGTGGTTCCCAAATACAAATTTTAGTATTATTTGTTCTAGTTTTGTGAAAAATGCTATTGGTTTTTGATAGGGATTGCATCAAATCTGTAGATTCCTTTGGGTAATATGGACATTTTACCAATATTAATTCTTCCAATCTATGAGCATGGAATATCTTTCCATTTGTTTGTGTCACCTTCAATTTCTTTCATTAGAGTTTTATGGTTTTTAGAGTGCAGATCTTTCACTTCTTTGGTTCAGTTTATTCCTGAGTATTTTATTCTTATTGGTGCAATTGTGTGTATATATATATTTTTTATTTTATTTCATTTTTAATTTCTCATTCTGCTACTTCACTATTTAGTGTATAGAAACCTTGTTTCATACATTGGGATTATACACTGTTTTATACACTGTTTTCTATATACTGGGGGTGGCTGGGTGGCTCAGTCCTTAAGAGTCTGCCTTTGGCTCAGGTCATGACCCCAGGGTCCTTTGATCAAGCCCCACACTGGGCTGCCTGCTCAGCAGGAAGCCTGCTTCTCCCTCTCCCACTCCCCCTGCTTGTGTTCCCTCTCTCACCATGTCTCTTTGTCAAACAAATAAATAAAAATCTTAAAAAAAAAAAAAAAAAAGGAAACACTACTGATTCCTGGGTATTCGTTTTGTATCCTGCCACTGTATTGAACTTGTTTATCACTTCTAGCAGATTTTTCGAGTGTTTAAGATTTTCTACATATGGTATCATGTCACCTGCAAATAATGGCAGTTAAACTTCTCTTTTACCAATATGAATACCTCTTATTTATTTTTCTTGTCTGATTGCTGTGGCTAAGATGTTCAGTACTATGCTGAGTGAAGTGGTAAGAGTGGACATCTCTGTATTGTTTCTAACTGTAGAAAGTTCTCAGTTTTTCATCATTGAGTATACTGTTAGTTGTGTTTTTCATATATGGCCTTTATTATGTTGAAGTTTGTTTCCCCCAACGCCATTTTGTTGAGAGTTTTTTGTTATAAATGCATGTTGAATTTTTTGCCTGCTTTTTGTGCATCTATTGAGATAATCATATGATTTTTATCCTTCATTTTGTCGATGTGGTGTATGACATTGATTGATATACAAATACAGAATCATCCTTGCATCCCTGGGATAAATCCCACCTGATAAAAAGATCCATAATCTTTTTAATGTAATGTTGAATGTGGTTTGCTAATATTTTATTGAGGATTTTTACATGAATGTTCCTATTATAATGTGAAGAATACTATTGTGCTGTTTGCCTTTACATTTTCTTAAGGTTTTGATTTATAGAAGTTATTTTCAAATAACTTATTTTCAAATTACTTTAGTAATCAATTTCTCCTTTTTTGAGATGTCTTAGGAAGACCCTTTTCATGCTGATATTAGATATTCATTTATGCTTTGTGCTGATATTTTAAAAGGTGTTTTTACATTTAACTCTTCCTACATCTAGAACTCAAAATTATATATGTTATGAATTCGTGTTTCAACACAATTAATCCCAAAATAGCTTCCTTGCATGAACACCCTCAATTTCCAGATGAAGAAACAAATCTCAGAGGTTTTTTTCTGCACAGTCCAATAAAGCCTAAAATTTAAACCTCCTCCCTTTTAACCCAAGTCCATTACTCTCACCTCCTCTTATATTTCTTTGTAAACCATAAATAAATGAATGGAGATCTCAATGATCTGAACAATTTCCTAGGTAAGATCTCAAAAAATCATTTGCTCAAGGTGAATCTCAAATACAGCAGCCTAGAAAAATGATTATTTTCCAGAACAGGTATACAGTTTTTATCCAGGAAATGGATAGAATATCACTGTTATAGATCAGTGTTCATAATAGAGCCAAATATAAAACACACCACCTTGTTTTCTTATAAGCTTTGTTCTAGTCTTCAGTAAAACAGAACAAGGTCTCTCCGAAACTTGGTTATTAAAACTAACACTAATTCAATGCCTATAATGTGCCATGTACTATTGTGAAGGCTTTTATGTACTGTTTCACCAAAGTCTTGCACTAACCCTGTGTTGAAGGTTCTTTGTTTTAAAATCTCTAATTTGCAAGTGAGGAAACTGAGGCATAGGGAAAGTAAGTAATTTACACGCGTTTTGTTAAACACTGCAAGCAAGGGAGCTGGGGTTTGAACTTTAGCACCCTGGTTATAGAGTCCCACAGGCTGCTTCTTACAGTAATTGTAATTTGTGGTCCCAAGGCAGTGATCACAAGTGCTAATCTGGCAGATACAGGTTTTGAAGCAATCTTAAGTTCTCTATATCTGGCAGGTGTATTTAGTGGTACCAAGCCAGGGGGACATAGTCTGATTTTAAATGACTCTAGGTCCTCCAGCTGCCTGACTTTCCACACACATGGTTCTCTCTTAGAATTAGGTATATATTCAAGGACACAGTATGATAACCTCTTTAGAAAGCAGATCTCTAAAGAAAACAACTAGAATATAGAAATCATCATCTACAAAAGTATGTCACAAGAGCAAGAGAGAAAGAGAAAGAGGAAGGAGAGATGATATGAAGCTGACTGTTTTATTATTACCCTAAGGGACAAGGCATATTATAGGCAATGAATTATATTGGTTTACAGCTTAAATTTTATTTTGATCAAAAGTAGATATTTTCTCAAGCAACCCCCAGCCACAGCCTCCTTGGCTGAAAGACCAAATGGCTGGCTACTCATGTACTGTTGAATGTCTGAGTATGTTTGGACAACTGAGTGCAATAGGAAAAAAGTCACAAGTCAGCCATTTTTTGCTCCCATATCTGCAGAAGAAATACACTTACATAATGAGCCCATGAGATCGATAGGGAAGAGCTCAAGTTATGAAGCTGCAGCCCAAAGTTCCATTTTGCGTTGCCCCTTCACCACACTGCTAAACTTAAAAAAAGAACACACAGAAAGATTACTCATCCAGAGGGGGGGAAAAGGAGCACTGACACTCTGTAGGATTTTCTAACCACTGATGCCAGATGGTGCCCACTGAATTTCAAGCTTGGACAAAGTTACAGATTTCAAAAGGAACCGTCTTCACTCCAAAGCCTGTGGTTAAGTTATCTGGAGCAAGCTGTGGCTGCCAATAGCCAGACACGGTGATCACTTTAAGCATCAGATTTCAACGTGCTATTTTATACTGAAGGTGCAAAGCAGTTCCAACACAGGTATCCTCCATGAATTCATGCAAAAATATGCAGCAGCTTACAGCCAGATACAAGGGTGAAGGCAGGAGAAGGAGGAATATGATATTGGATAGCACCGTACTCTTTTTTTGAGTGTTCTGGGAAACTCGAGGAAGCCACTTAACTTCTCTTGGTCTTGGATCCTAATACACAAAGTAAGATAGTTCAATGAAACATAGTTCATGTCTAATCCCACTGATGTAGGATAATTCAAGGAATAAAGAGGTAATTTCTTAGTACAGGAAACGAAGCTTTTGTGTCTGGAGTTTTATTGTCCAAGGAAAAATAAATGGCTTTTCTGGGTTTTAGAAACCTTCTTAAATATATCCCCACTTAAGTCTTTGGTGGAAAGTAGTTGTTTTTGCCCAAGATGTGGGAGCTGAGGTGGGTGGCAAAGGTTGGGTTCTAATTCTTGGACATGACGGCAGTCTTTGGGAGGATGACCAAACCATGGAGCAGAGCTGCATTTCCAGATGCCAAGGAAGCAGAGGAGTGTAATGAGACCCCAGTGCAGCAGACCAGTAGCCCGTAGTGATAGCAGGACCTCCAACTTGTCAGTACGTGGATTTCTGGGACTGAAGACTAAGAGCTATACTTTGAGAACCAGGCAAGCATCATCATGATTGAGAGCAGCATAGAGGGAGACAGTGTCAAGACAAGCAGAAAGTTCTAACTTTGCATGCAACACATGGTTAGCAAACATCTCAAGGGCTTTTTTTTTTTTTTTTTAAGATTTATTCATTTATTTATTTGAGAGAGAGAGAGAGAGAGAGAGAGCACTCTCACTTGAGTGGGGGGAAGGGCAGAGGGAATGAATCTTCAAACAGACTCCCCGCTGAGCATCAGCCAACTGGGGGACTGGATCCCATGATTCAGGGGCTTATTAATCAAGTATTAACTGGGGTTCCCTAGAGAAACAGAATATATATATTACAGGGGCTAGTAAGTCTGAAATTTGTAGAGCAGGTTAGCAGCCTGGAAACTCAGGATTTTTATGCTGCAGCCTTCAGGCACATTGCTGCTTCTTTGGGAAACCTTGGTTTTTGCTCTTATGGCCTGCAATTAATTGGATGAGGCCCACTCACGTTGCGGACAATAAACTGCTTACTAAATCTACTGGTTTATATATTAATCACACCTACAAATACCTTCACATCAACATCTATACTGGGGCTTGACCAAACAACTGGACACCACAACTTAGAAAAGTTGACAAATTAACCATCTAGGAACCTTGATGGAAGGCCAGAAGATCTCTCCCAGTGTTTCCTGGTCTGTGTATGACCCTGAATCAAGGAGGGGTCCACCTTCCAAAAGGATAAAGAATAGATTTTCAACAATCCTATAGGCCTAGCAGGATTTGATTTGGAAAAATTAAGAAGTACTATTTTTTTCTTACATTCAAGGATCATGGAGTAAATCCACAACAGATGTACATATAAAATGGAACTAAGAGTTTTTAAGGTTATTTCCATCTGTAGCCATCTTATGATTTCCTAATGTTATACCACTCTGATGAGCCTAACCTGAGATGCAGCAGTAGGTTATCCTGTTTTCTGTAGAATAGTTTCTGGCTAAACTGGAATTATATACCCTATTAAAAAAAAAAAGTTCTATTTTTCAGATACAGCCCTTCTCTACAGCCATTAGTGAAAGCCAATTCTTTTTTTTTTTTTTAAGATGTATTTATTTATTTATTTGAGAGAGAGAGAGCACATTTGTGCATGTGCGTGTGCAGAGAGGGGCAGAGGGGGAGATGGGGAGGGAGAAGGACAAACAGACTTCACATGGGGCTCAATCACAGACCGTGGGATCATGACCTGAGCTGAAATCAAGAGTTGACCATTCAACAGACCGAGCCATCTGGGCACCCTTGGTGAAAGCCAATTCTTAAAATAATTTAAAAATTTTATTGGCAACTATTTACTTAATATGGGGTAGATAGATTCTATTTTATCAGAACCTGCAACCTGAACATTGTAGATTTCTTATAATAGTAAGAGGAAATTACAACATATCTCAATTAAAATATTATTCATAAGAATCCTTTTCATGAAAATCTCAGTAGGTCTTATCATGTGGTATAGTAATAACCCATTAATTATCATTTTGTGATAATAATCACCTTCATATTAATCTGTAGAAAAAATATCTAAGCATGAACATCTAACTCACAAATTTAAGTCTATAGTTTACATCGTAAGAAAGTAAGAAAATAAATTACAACAAGAGCAAACAAATATTTTTGTCAAGTCTGGCCTATCATCTAGTTTAGGCATAAAAGCAACATAATCACTGGCAAAATAATAATAATAATAACATTGTTTACCTATGGTAAGATGTTGGTGAACAAATGGATTAATATCAAAGTGTGTTTTAGAAAGGTCTTCTGTGATCACCACAATTTAGCTATTAGGTTCAAAGACCCATGGTTATTATGTTGCTGGAACAAAATAGAAAAGGACCATTTTACCCTTCTCTGGAAAGAAACAATCTTATTCTAGGAAACCTGGGGCTTGCGAATTCACAGTTCTCCCTAACTCTGATGTTAAATTTTGAAACAACAAACAAACAAGCCCCACATGCATACCTACTCCACTGATCCACACACCCACACACACAATCTAACCAACATTGTTTCCTCTGCAAAGGCATTAAAGGCCAGAAATGCTTATAAAGTTTACAACATAATCAGAGAGGTGATACCAGTTTCAGTTTATTACTCTAATAAGGGACACAATAGCAAAGGAAGAAGGGGTGAAGCTAGTCAGGCTGATGTCCTGAAGTGTTAATTTAAGAAGTGATGTTTATGTCAGTTGTCACTGAGGGTGACAATTTCTGCCATCGTCAATTGAAGTCAGACTTCTTTTCACTTGTCTTTGTCTAAATGCTGATTGCAAGAAAGACATTAATGAAGAAAACAGCCTGAGAAAGTCAGTGCAAAGAGCAGTGCAGGAAAAATCAGTCTGGTCTTAGTCTTGGTCTTATCCCTACCTGTGCAAATCTGCACCAAATCCTCCAGAGATCCTGTTACTGAATTTCTACATCTCTGGTTTGCATGTAAAATAATTTATTCACATATCCACTTAACCAATATTTATGGAATGCTTACTGTGATAGAGACATGCTTGTTCGCTAGCAATACAAATAGCACATAAGAGAGACGCCATTCTTGTTTTCACAAGTAGTGACCTAAATAAATGTAACACGGGTTGAACTATTGAAAACAATACAGAAAATGCAGAGTGGCATGAAAGCGGGACAAAGGTGACTAATTCAGTCCTTATTTTGCTAATCAAGTTATTTACTTCTTTGGACCATCTTCTTTAGTTCAGTGTAAACAAATTTAAAAGAGAAAGGCTAAAAATGGTGGAAGAGTCCACATGTATACATTCTTTCTCATTTCTAATCCCTTAAGGAAATGATGAGAAATATTTTGTTTGTTTCTCAAGAACAAAACTGCATCAGTGCTGTAAAATGAGTAAAGGTTCCCAGAAAATTAAAGCTTCAAGGAAAGTAAGTAGAAACCAAAGGGAATCAGGTTGGTGAAGAAGCAAGGTTAGAGAAAACCTCAAGCTATAACACGGAAAAGAAAATTTTACAGTGTTGAAGGAATTTCAGTGATTTTTTTTCCAAGCTCACAGTCAATACATTCTTGAAATAGTTAGGCCAGTTGGGCACCTTCTCTCTCTCTCCCTTCCCACTTATTCTGAGTGGCAGGGATTAGTAGTGTTTGCCCCTGGATAAAGTCAGAAAAACCCTCTCTTGAGGGGGAATAATTTGTTACAGGAAAACAAAGGCTTCTCTGAAAATGACCCTGCCTTGGAGAAGCTGGGCAGACCTGGGGTACTCCTCTGGAACTCCATCACAGATACAGAGAGAAGATAAAAAAACACATATCTAATACACTATGGGATCCACTCCAAATGTTGGCAAGAGGATGGGAGAGGTTGCCAGTCCTCCTGATTTCTTCCTGTCTAGAATGAAATGTGGCAGTCAGAATGCCCTGTCAACTTCTCATAGAACACAATTAAGTCTCCCTTTTGGAGAAGGAGCTAGTTGGGAAAGCAAAATAACACAATTCAGAGGATACCTTAGCCAGCTGCCTGGATACTATTCAACAAATTTTTGTCATCTATGATTAAGAAAAAAGTGAAAACATAAAATTACCAACATTAAAAATAAGTAAACTGTTTTATATAAAAAATAAAATTTTAGGTAAAAGGTGAGGTTTTCTAGAAAATTGTTGCATTTGGCTAAAGAGGAAATAAAAAATCTGGATAGACCAATAACCTTGGAAGAGACTGAAAAGAGTCAAAGATCAGCCTTAAAAAGGCACCAGTCCCAGATGGTTTCACAGGTGAGTTTTTCTAATCCTTCTAATCCTTCTAATTTCCATATTTATCTCCATATTCAATATAATTCTATTAAAAATTACTGCAGAAGATTGTAAGAAAATTGGAAAGGCATCCAAAAAGATGCCTATGGAAAGAAATTGTTTGGAAAATACTTAAGTTCATCTAAAAAAGAAAATGTATAAAAAAATCAGGAAAAGTTGAAAAAGAACAATTGAATATCAAAACACAAAGTTATATAACTGAAATAGTGTAACATTGTGAATAGAAGATAAAAGAATAAGTAGGAGGGAGTGTCTGGATGGCTCAGTCATTAAGTGTCTGCCTTCGGCTCAGGTCATGATCCCAGGAGCCTGGGATGGAGCCCCACATCGGGCTCCCTGCTCAGTGGGAAGTCTGCTTCTCCCTCCCCAATCTCCCTGCTTGTGTTCCCTCTCTTGCTGTGTCTCTCTCTGTCAAATAAATAAGTAAAATCTTAAAAAAAAAAAAAAGAAGTAGAAAATAAGATTTGGAAAAAAACAAATTATGTATGAGAATTTAATTTACAGGATGAGTAGATTTTCAAATCAGTGGGTAAATATTAATCAATTTGATAATTAATAAAGCAACTGGCTATGCATTTAGAAAAAAATAGATTTAGCTCCCAACTTACAGCATAGAGATACACAAATAATACAAGATTGTTTTAAAAGTTAAATCTTTAAAAAGATATATCAATATACTTAAAATTAGAGAATTTTTTATGGTCTTGGTGTGGTAAAGACTTCCTAAACAATATACAATGTCTGGAAACCATGAAAGAAAAAACTAAAGGAGTTAACTGCTTAAAAAATTAAATTTTCATATAATAAAAACACCATAAACAAAGTTAAATCTGGGAAATATTTGCAAAATATACAATGACAAATAAATACGTTGTTCCTGCAAATGATGTTTTAAAATAGGGCAAAAATTCCAAGAGAAAAAAAAAAGAATACATATGAATAGAAAATTTTTTTTAAAGATTTTATTTATTTATTTTAGAAGGAGAGAAAAAGAGAGAAAAAAAATGAATGGGGGCGAGGGGCAGAGAGAGAGGGAGAAGCAAGGGAGCCTGATGCAGGCTGGATCCCAGGATCCCAAGATCATAACTCAAGTTGAAGGCAGACGCTTAACTGACTGAGCCACCCAGGCATCTTATGAATAAACAAATTGAAAAGGAAATATAACAAACTAATGAATATATAAAGAGATGGATGATCCAGGAAAAAAAATTAAAACATGAAAAAAAGATTATGAGGTGCTATCTCATTATGCTTTTGATATATATTTCCCTGATGCTGAGTAATGTTGAACATTTCTCATGTTTTATACCATCAAAAAAGAATGACATCTTGCCATTAGCAACCACATGGATGGAAGCAGAGGTGTTATGGTAAGTGAAATAAGTCAGTCAGGGAAAGTGAAATACCATATGATTTCACTCATATGTGGAATTTAAGAAACAATGCACATGAACATAGGGGAAAGGAAAGAAAAATAAGATAAGAGAGGGAGGCAAACCATAAGAGATCCTTAACTGTAGGGAACAAATTAAGGGTTGCTGGAAGGGAGGTCATTGGGGGATGGGTTAACTGGGTAATGGGCATTAAAGAGGGAACTTGATGTAATGAGCACTGGGTGTTACATGCAGCTGATGAATCACTGAATTCTGCTCTGAAACTAGTAATACAGTATATGCTAATCAAATGGGATTTCAATAAATGAAATTAATTTTTTTAAGTTTTTTTTTTTTAATTTATTGGGCAGAGAGAGATCACAAGTAGAGAGAGAGGCAGAGGGGAGGGGGGAAGCAGGCTCCCCGCTGAGCAGAGAGCCCGATGTGGGGCTTGATCCCAGGACCCTGAGATCATGACCCGAGCCAAAGGCAGAGGCTTAACCCACTGAGCCGCCCAGGCGCCCCGATAAATGAAATTTATTTAAAAAAATAGATTATATTTTTTATTCTTCAAATTAACAAAAATTTAAGAGAATCGTTGATATCCAGGGTTGGCTAGGTGGTATGGGAATGGACATTCTATACATAATGTATTGAATATTATGTATATATACACTATTAGTGGGAACGGAGTTTTTACAGCTTTTTCTTGTAATATTTGTTTTCTCTTTGATCTAGACAAACTATCCTCATACAAACATGAAGAAATATGTACAAATATATTAATTATGATATTTTTCATAGTAAAAAATTGAAAATAATAAATGTCCACTAATAGAGTATTTCAATTATAATACCTCTATAATATGAAATACTATGTACAACTTAATAAGATGTCCATAAATAGTGATGTGGATCCATGTGCAACACATATCAGTAAATTTAAAAGAGCAAAGTTTTACTTAATTGTTATACTTTGATCCCAATTATGTTAAAAAATAACTCCAGATTATATATTTTTATATAAATGTATATATGTAAATACATAGAAAAAAATCCAGAAGTATATGTAACACATTGGTTTTTTTAAATGAAGATTTTACTTATTTATTAAAGAGAGAGAGAAAAAAGAGAAAGCATAGCAGGCAGAGGGAGAGAGAGAAACAGACTCACTGCTGAACAGGGAGTCCAATGTGGATGGAGCTCGATCCTAGGACCCTGGGAGCATGACCTGAGCCGAAGGCAGCCACTTAACTGACTGAGCCACCCAGTGCTCCTACATAACTCATTGTTAATAGTAATTTTGAGAAAGCAAGTAGGATTATTAGAGGAGGAGATTATTAAAAGAAGATTCTTCTTTTTTATTTTGCACATGTATTTTTAAATAATGAATATATATTTATGCATTAAATCAAGTTGCAGAGCCATATATATAAGCCATGAACCTAGTAAGTAAAAAAAAAAAAAATAATAATTCAGTTGTGTGAAACAGAACTTTGATTCTTCCAGCCATATGAGCTGTATTACTAGATTTTTTTTACAATAAAAAGGTATTCATGTATTACTAATATAACTTTAAAAATTCATTGAAAATATATAACTTTAACATACAAGATATATTGTTAAGCAACAAAACAAAAACAAATTGCAGAGCAATATTTATAGTAAGATCCCCCAAAGAATAAGGTGTGGAAATTTTATATATCCGATATGAGAAAAATGTATTCATATACTATTAATATAATTCACAAAGAAGAATAAAATTACTAAAAAGAAAAGAATACTTTGTATGAATTCAGACCCTACTGTTCAGCTACCTGATTGCAATATGCAAAATTACCATCAGCTGTCCCCTGTCTTAGTCATGGGATGGGGGAATTCAAAGCACCTACATATTTGGTTGGGCACAGGGCTGGGCACCTGGGCCAAGCTGGGGCAATTCTCTGGTGTCTTAGTTTGGCCTGCTATAATAAAGTATCCTAGGCTAGGTGGCTTAAACAATGAATATTTATTTCTCTCAGTTGTGGAGCCTGAGAAGTCCAAGACCAAGGTGTCTGGTGAGATCCCACTTCCTGATTTGCAGATGGTTGTCTTCTCCCTGTATCCTTATGTGGTGAAGAGCAGAGAGGAGGTGAGCCTCTAATGTCTCTTCTAATAAGGCCCCTAATCCCCACAGGCGGTCTTTGCTCTCATGACCTAATTACCTCCTAAGGCCCCCACCTCCAAATACTATCACATTAGGAATTAGCGTTTCAACATTTGAATTTCGAGGGGACGCAAACTTAAGTTCATAGCACTTTATAAATGGAGCTGAGAGAGAATCCGTTTCTTCATGTGGTGGGACCTGAATATACTCTGTGAGTCTTGGTGCTGCAGGGTTCATCCATCTTCCCTCACCCTGTGGGCTGAGGAGCAGAGAAGGCAACTCGGCAGAGAAAGAAACATGAATCACATGACAGAGACATGTTGAACTGAGACTTCTGGGAGAGAAGTGAACTTCCTAGATTTTTCCCAGTCTTTGGTAATGCTGATCTCCAAAGTTCCTGGTCTTCAGCTGTATTCTCCTCTTGGTCTGAGGCCTTCTCTAACCAATATTATAAATTTCTCTTCCTTGCTGCTACTTGGAACCAAAGGCAATGTCAGCATTTCCCTTTCTGACCATGAAGATATATTCTAGTAAATTGGGTTTGTCAGATTTTATGGTCCCTGTACTATATCTATCCTATGTAGATAGCATCTGCTACTTGATAGTATTTCAAAGTTAAAATAATGGAATTATGGGTGTATTTAAAATGAATAATGTCTCTGTGCAGGGCATTTTCTGGCTATCATTTTTCCTCATGTGCCGAAGTAGTAAACAATATTTAAAATGTCACACTGTAATTCCCACTTCCTGGGAAATTATTATAAATGCCAGAATATACAACAACTGCCCCCATTCTCTTTTAGAAGTTAGGTGTTTTATAATTGAGTTCCTGCAAGAGCTCAATTACTCTATTTTAGACACACACACAAAATGTGTTTGGTGAAGGCTAATTAGTCTGAAACATCCTTAATTTTGAGTGCTTTTAGAAAGCACCTTGTAAAATCAGTAAAAAAGGACATAAAGAAATTTAACACCATTTTAGTCATTATTTTTTGAGGGGTGGAGTAGGACTTCACAATTACAGGTATTAGAGTAGTATGGACAAGACAAAAAAAATCACTTAAACATGAAGTATGTGGTTATATGTAGAGACTATTACAAATCTACTCTCTATAAAACAAATATATTTTATTTTTTTTAAAAAATAATTATTTATTTATCAGTGAGAGAGCATGTGAGGGGGAGGGGTAGAGGGAGAGAGAGAGAGAGAATTCCAAGCAGACTCGCCACTGAGTGCATAGCCCAATGCAGGGCTGTATCCCATGCCCCTGAGATCATGACCTGAACTGAAATCAAGGGTGGGCTACCTGACTGAACACCCAGCCACCTCCTACAAAACAAATTTAAAATGTAGTTAATGCCATGGAAAGAAGTAAAAAATGATACAAAACCAAATTTATAATCCTATCTGAATTTTTTAAATTTATAAATAAAGCAACATAAACAAATATTAATGGTTCTCTTCTTGGAGTTTATTTAATTCTTCTTTTGATCTGTGTCTTCAATTTTTAAAATAAAGCATGTATTAATATTATAATCAGAAATTAGGGGTGCCTGGGTGGCTCAGTCAGTTAAGCGTCTGACTCTATATCAGTTCAGGTCATGATCTCAGGGTTGTCAGATGGAGTCCTGCCTCCCCTCCCAGCTCAGCAGGGAGTTTGCTTGAGATTCTTTCTCTCCCTCTGCTCCTCCCCACACTTGTGTGCTCTCTCCCTCTCAAGAGAAGTAAAAATCTTAAAAAAAGAAATTAATCACAAAATATTAACATAAAATTTTTGAAAATATGACTCCAAGGGTGATTTGTGAATCCCTGATAGATGGTATTAATGTGTAACTTTCATAACACTACAAATATGTTTTTATTTATGAATTGTGAATCAAATATTAATAGTGATCTGTTTTATATGTTGTTAGATGTCTCTTGTTGCCATGGAAACATTCAGGTTAATAGTAATGTTACAGAAAAATAATCTGTACTTAACCCACATATAAGATTCATTTTTTAAGATGATTAACATATAGTATTTAAAATGTTTCAGCATACTATTCTAGCCCATAGAGCACAGAGTATTATTATTAAAATTGTATAATTAGCTGGTATTTTCAGAAGTTATGGCATACCAAATGAATGCTTAATACTTTCATTGGTCAGCAATTTTTTTGTATTTCTCACATAATTGTGTTTTTCAAAATAAACCAAGTAATTTATTGTATTTAATTCAGATTATAGTGATTTAAGAAATATAAATAGAAGAAATTATTTTTTTCTGAATTATTTAATTCAGATTAAAGTGGCTTAAAAAATAAGCAGAACAAGTTTGAAGGAAAACATAGAGCACTAAAATCAATCTAGATTTTTGAAATTGGTTTAGGAACCATATGTATTTTCTTATTGTTGAGAAAAGAAAAAAGATTGAGGGGTACCTTTGTGGCTAAGTCATTAAGCGTCTGCCTTTGGTTTAGGTCCTGATCCCAGGATCCTGGGATTGAGCCCCACAAAGGGCTCCCTGCTCAGCGGGAAGCCTGCTTCTCAGTCTCCCACTCCCCCTGCTTGTGTTTCCTCTCTTGCTGTGTCTCTCTCTGTCAAATAAATAAATAAAATCTTATAAAAAAAAAAAGAAAAAAGAAAAAGAAAAAAGATTGAATGTTTAGTAGATCAACTATATCCTCTCCAAAATCATGAGGACAGCATGATGAAGCATACCATAGGTGCTCAATAATGGCTGGATCACGAGCAAACCAAAATTCTTATAGTTTGTGGAAATCCTCTATGCAGTTTCTTATCCCTGTGTCTTCTTCTTATTGTCCATTCCACCTGGAATATCTTCTTCCTCCTCCTTGCCCCTCCTTCAGGGCACTCCCTTCTCTCCAGTCTCCCAGACCACTTCCTTCCCCTTCAGGAAACCTTTGCCTTCTGGAGGGTCTCCCTTTTAAAACCCTATGCTTAATTTTCTCCTGACACCTAGGTTGTGTGATACTTTAAATCTCTGCACTGAGTGAGCGAGTAGCCCAACACAGGGCTCAATCTCATGAACCTGAGATCTGATCTGAGATCTGAGCTAAAACCAAGAATCAGATCTCTAACCAACTGAGCCACTCAGGTGCCTCATGTGATACCTTTAATACAATATTTCAAAGCTTCAAGGGTCTGTAGGCAGGGAGGGGATCATGTTATGAGATCCTGGTCCCATTATGCCTGGGAGTATAGAGAGAGCATCTCTCATGACATTTTGATGGGGCTGTTCTCACAGTCATTCTGGTGCAGCCATTTTGGAGCAGCCACAATGATGCAGCTGCTGTGATTTCAGAGTCTTTGAAACTGTCACTTTGGCTCAATATTTCCGAAGGCAGGGACATTTTGGTGAGGTATTTGGAGAAAGTCTTAATTTGGTTTTTCTTTTAAACACTTTGTATTACTAGGTAATACCAAACCATTTTACCTCATCCACAGAGAAACTTATCCCATTTTTCCCTCTACCAACTGGGGGCGTTCTAAGATGGAGGGAGGCCAAAGATCAGAAGAGAACTGCTCTGGGACCCCTGGCTGAAACATGATCACAAAATCTTGTTTTCCATGCTTGCCCATCTCAGGAGAGGCCATCAATCATCCCAAGCAAAGCATCAGCTCATCTCTGAGAATTCACTTGCATCTTGAATGAGCTTCATATAATTTCTTCATCTCTCCCCTAAAGTTAAAGACACTAGGGAGGTGAATGTTTGGTGCATGTGTACAATCCCTTGCTCTTAGGACTAGACTCCATGATAATGGTCAATTAAATTTCTGACATTTGTTTCAGTAATATTAAGAAAGCATAATTACTATTGTAACACTTTATTAGTAGTAATGCATTTTGGGGACAGAACTATTATTTCTTAGAAGTTGACCCAATGCTAGCAAATTATAGGGAAAAAAATCTACAAACCCCAAAACATTCCAACCACACCCAATGAGGGAGAAAACATCAATCTATTATAATCTTGGTGTGTCTAGCAAGCAGAATAAGGTTCAGGGATGTTATACGCCTGCTTGAGAAAACAAACAGGAAGAAACAAAACAGATTTGACAGTTTTCATGGGCCACAAAAGTGTCCCCGGCACTGCAACAGCCTTTCAGGTGTACCATGTCTGGCTTCACAAATGGTCCCCACGTAGTCTCTAGGTTACACTTCTTTTCTTGCTCCACTCTGCCTCTCCCTCTATTCCCCAACATCCCTCCTCATCATCCTTGTCCTCAGCTTCTGAAGTGGCAGGGGATGCCTCAGGGCAGCTGGTGACCCACATGAGAACGATGGTCTCTGCGTTGACATGACTACCATTCCCAGTACTTGATTCCATTAGTCTCAAGGAGCCGTGCTGGGTTCCCTCTCCCAGACTCTAGGTCAACCTTTGCCACTAGAAGTACCTATGAAGCTATTTGCTTCCCCAAATCCCTCCCTCTTCACCATTTCTATTTGTCTCATGGAACCCTTTTGAAAAACAGCTTCTTCAGCCTCTGCCTGCTGTGACTTTTTCCTTAAGATTCAAAAAATAGTGCGGATAATCATCACAGTGGAAGGGGTGTCTGGAGCGTACTGTCTGAACTTTCATCCTGGTTGTGACACTTGGCGCTGTGTGATCTTAGTTAAATCAATTAAACTCTCTGTGCTTCTGTTTCCTCCTCAAAATAGAAATGAGAGTTACAGTGCCTACTCCAGACCACATAGTCTCTCTTGGGGTGCTAGTTGTTGGGATGGACTTTGTGGAAAATGAATTCAAGACAAAGTCCCCAGAACAGTTTCCAGGCTCAGGCAAACACTTGATCAATGTTAATTATTATTTGAAAAGAAAAACATCAAAGAACTTGGGGCCAGGGACAAGACTCCAGGTTGTCCCATTTCTTACCCCAGCCCCTTTGTTGTGTACCTGTGCACAACACGTTGTCCTCACAGGCTACCTTATATAAACTCTTACGTAAGCAGACATCAAGCCAAATCCTGGTCTTCCGTTCTCCACTGCTCAGTCAGGACCATCCTGCTACATTATTCAGTTCCTTTTTATTCCTCCCCTGCTATTCTCTGAAAGCATGAATTTGTCTTTCCCTTCCATGTGTCTCCTGCACTGTGACGGCAATGAACACATAGCAGTTTTGATAAGCGGATGAATGAATGAATGGACGGACGTAGTGGTGTTTATATTGAAGCCGTGAGTGCTGTCTCAAATACTTCCATTCAAGACTGCTTGGTTCCTGAATTATATTTAAATGAATTTCATTTTACAAAAATTGTACTGAATCTAGAGTAGAATTAAAATAAAACATACAAGAGAACCAGCTTTTAAATGGGAAATTGGAAGTAAGAATGTAAGAAAGATAAAGAATAAAAATGCACATGTTTCCCACAGAAAGGCTCAACACCAAATGAATGCTTTTTCTTCTATGGGGTTTTGTTTCGGCATCATTATCCCACCATTTAGAGGATATGATGACTTATGGTCTGAAAATGAAACAGTATATCATTAAAGCCTTATTTTCACTAAGATATTTTCTTCTAATTAAATTCAATACCATCCAGTGGAAGAATAGCTTATTCAACACGATACATAGAAATGCTTTTCCATGTAATAGAGAGCTCAAATAAAGAGTCCATGTTTTACTGTGAATCAAGGAAAAACACACTCCGATTTTATAGGCTTTCTATGGGCAAGCATTTTCTCTTAACTGAACAGTTTGGGCTTTATTTCACCAGTGGAAAAGAAGCCTAAACCTGATTAATTTACCGTGGCTCATGATGAAACATTAAAAGTGGGGATAAAATAATTTCCATCAAAAAGCTGTAGGTGACCACTATTCTTTTGTGGTACTGAAGCCCATCCCCCAAAAAGCAAGCACAGAAAGAACAACAAAAACAAATAAAAAGTCGAAACAAAACAAAACAAAACAAACCCAAAAACCTTAGACACCTTTAAATTATTGATGGTAAGCTTCACCATGTTCTAGGAGTCTCTGTAATTTTTTCAGCAAATGTTTAGGAAACCCCTGGATTGTGTCAAGCAAAAGCTAAACCCTGAAAATGTAAAGATGATGGAGAGAACACACAGGTGGTGCTTTCAAGTGAATCACAGTCTAGTAATTTTGGCACATTTTCTCCTAGAAATGTGATCCAATAAGGAGCCTAAAGGGAAACACCTGTATGCATATATACACATAGCTCTGTTTATTCACTACGGAAACATATTTGTTGGCTGCTGATTTAGTGAAAAGCGAGGTAGTGAGAAAAAGTGTATACATAATTTATAATTTCCCGCCAAAAAGCTTTTATCCTGAATTCATATCTGAGAGTGACAAACTTTACAAATAGTGTTGGTGTTGTGTTAATAGTGGCAATAATCAAAAACAATAGTTAACAAGAGTGAAGCAAATTTTGTTAACCGAATCCCTAAATTTTCAATGCTCTTTAGAAATCATCTCAATTTTGAGATGATTAAGACGTGGAGAGGAAAACATTGATGCAAAAACCTACAGAGGAAAGATTCAAAGTAAACCAAAATCACACCAAGTGCCCAGATCTAGGTTTCTAATACCATTCTCCAATAAAAGGAATCGGAGCTCCGTGGAGCAATGGCGGGTTTTGAGGCTGGGGCAGGAAATCTACAAGATGGGCTTGGAGGACCTAATAGCACCAGAAAATAAGAAAATGTCCAAAACAAAATGAGGGAGCATATCAAAAAGATGCAGAAACCAACCTGAAGGAATTCCTTATGGCCAAAACTAGAACAACTTGAGATCAGGATAAATAACATAGTAAGGGATAATAACCAAATATCCATGAGTCCATTTGATATAAATAAATGACTTATAAACAAATGAGGGGAAAGAGACAATTATCTCATATAGAAGAATTCCAAATGTTTTATGTGCATTATTCCCACTTAAAGAGGTTAAGTACAACTCCTGACCCCTTAAGTGTGGGCTTTGCATTGTCACTTCCTTCCAAAAAGTACCATATAGCAAGAAAAGAAAAAATAGAGAAATGTGGCGAAAACCACCTTGGCCAGGTGATCAAGGTTAAGATCAACAGCAATAATCACTCATGTAGATTGTATGCACCTTTGATGTGATGGCATTTTGGGCCTGTGGGCCTTCTCTCAAAAAAACTGTAATTTCAGTCTAATCATGAGGGGAAAAAAAATCAAACACAAATTGAGAAACAGTTTGCAAAATGCCTGGTCATTACTCTTCAAAACTGTTAAAGTCTTTGGGTGCTTGGGTGGTTCAGTTGGTTAAGCCCCAAATCTTGTTTTTGGCTCAGGTCGTGATCTCAGTGTTGTGGGATCAAGTCCTATGTCAGGCTCATGCTGAACATGGAGCCTGCTTGGGATTCTCTCTCTCTCTCTCTCTGTATACAGTGTACATGGGAAATCTCTTGTCTAAACTTTGTAAGTTTTCTGTGAATCTAAAACTGTTTTAAAATTTAAAACTTACTTAAATACAAACAGAAATAAAATACCTAAAACCAGTGAAAAGTTGACACAATTATTTTTGTAAATAACAATAGACTTATAAATGCTTGATTAAATAATAAAAATTGACTTTATACTTTGAAGCTCTCTACCATCTCATACTCCTTAGTGTACATCCCAAATATTCTGAAGGCTAAAAAAGTAATACAGTATTCTAATACATGGTCTTGTACCTTTGTACCTAACTCTCTCCCCAATTTCTCTGGTTCCCCTCATCTTATGATTCTAGGGACTACAGGCAGTTTGAAAAGTTTTATAGCCATTTGACCATTAAGCTGCTGTATATTTTTGTTTAAAATACACTTTCATAGTGAATAATTTTCTCTGACTATCGCATTTCCCCCCATTTTCTCATGTGATGGACTACCACTGTATGGTATAAAAATAGTGTTAGAGGTCAAAATTATTCTGATTATGGAGTGTGGTCACTTTTTATGCAAACCTGAAATGGTGCAAAATAAGCATGTTAATAAAGTCTCAATTTATGTACAAAATTGGAATTAATGTTAATTCCTCAAATTAAAAAGTGACGAAGCACCGTAATTGGAAAGCTGAAGACACAATGCATTTTAAACTGTGTTTACTTTACTACCACATGGTGGCGCCACATCAGCTGGTGAATGTAAAGCCTTGGCAAACCTTGGATTAGTCTTGAATTGACTGGTGAATTACATGACTTCATCAGGAACACAGCCTATATTCTAATTCTATCATTCATTTTACAAATGAAATTACTGGAGGCCAGAAAAGTAAATTAATCCTGCCAAGTCCACACAAGGGTCTACTACTGAGCCAGGAATAGAGTAGAATATACTTGCTTTCATTTGGTTCTGTGCCATATACACATCCATCCTGAGCTACAATATGTATACAGCTCTGCAACAACAAAATTTCATGGAGGAAAATACAACTCTTAATGTCATTTTAAAATTCATACATCTGAGTAAATGTCCAAAATTTATTAAAATCTCGATTAAGGACAATTATCTTTCTTTAGTTTCCTGAATGTTTCAGTACTTTGGTTTTTGCTTTGCAAGATATTTCCTGATGTGAGACAATTTAGGAACCATTGAATTACAACTATATAAAATGACTTGGGTTTTCACAAAGTATTGTTAAGTGAAAATATAATAAGTGAGAAAAGGATTATATTAGCTTAATCCTATGTTTATAAACCAAATAATGACAAACGTTAAAATATTCTGTGTAGTATGTATAAAAATGTAAATATATTATTCAAATACAATATAAAAATATGAACGATGTATGAATTCTTTAATATGAGTTACCTTTGCAGGGAAAAGAAAGAGATCCACATGAGAGGAAAAGTAGGAGAGAATGAGGAGAAAGCTAAACAAAGCAGGGAAAAAAACTGCACACGCACAAAATTTCTAACTGTGGTCACATTTATGCATTTATAAAAAATTATATTTATGTGAATATATGTATATATACATTTAAATACTTTGTTTTAAAAATAAAATTTACTATAAGGATAGTTAAAATTTACTGCAAATTGAAAGAAAAGAAACTGAAAATCTAGAAAAATTATTTGTGATAAAAATGACAGCAAAGATAACTAATCTAAAAAATCAAAAAAAATTCCTCCTAAAAATCAATAAAAAATAAAAAATAAAAAAAAAACGGCCTAGTAGAAAAGCTAAGAGCCATAGTTAAGTCCAAACAGGCCTTTCACATAAAAGAAAAACATAAATACTTCTACATAATTATGTTTATTCTCATTTGTAATCAGGAAAATACAAATTAAAAACCACAGTGAAATTCTACTTCAAATTCATAATATTGGCAAAAAATTAATATATCCTAATACCAAGGTTTGCCAAGGATACGAAACAACAGAACTCTTCTGTACTGCAGATGAGAGTATAGATTGGATTGGCAATCAATTTCAAAAGCAATTTCACAATATGTAGCAAAGTTGAAGATGTCCAATCCCTATGGCAGATCTACTCCCAGGTGTATGCCCACTTGTGTGTTGATAAAGAAACATTTACAAGAATGATCCTAACATTGTCTGAAAGAGCAACAATTAGAAAAAACCTAAACAGATATCAATAGTAGAATAGATCTATTGTGATATATGTATCCATGGAGTACTAAGCAGTAAAGTAAATGAATATATTTGAGCTAATACGTATCATGAATGTATTTTCACAAAGCAATGTTCACAATAAAAGAAAAAATGAAGAAGAATACATGAAAGTGACATTATTTACGTGAAATCTTAAAGCATATAAACCAATTATACACACAAACATAGCTTGGGAATACGCATGTGTGTTGTAAATTGGTGCAGTTACTTTGGAAAGCAGTCAAAAAACTAAAAATAGAAGTACTATATGATCCAGTAATTCTACTTTGGGGTATTTATCTTTTTTTTAAAGATTTTATTTATTTATTTGACAGAGAGAGATCACAAGTAGGCAGAGAGGCAGGCAGAGAGAGAGAGAGGAGGAAGCAGGCTCCCTGCTGAGCAGAGAGCCCCATGTGGGGCTCGATCCCAGGACTCTGGGATCATGACCTGAGCCGAAGGCAGAGGCTTAACCCACGAGCCACCCAGGCACCCC